>NC_067480.1:16191876-16341209 GCF_947179515.1 Apodemus sylvaticus
CCTAATGCATTGTAATTATGCTGTGTTATTCTTTCTTCTTAACTGCCAAAATGTAATAGGAACTTCTTATTGTCTTAAGCGCATATAAAAGGACAGAAAATCCAGGTATTTTATTTACAAGCCTAGATTGGGCAGATCTAGGGCTATATTAACTGATTCTGTAGCTATAAAGACTCTTGTTTCTTGCTGTTTCTCCTGACTATGCAGTTCTGTACCATGGCTATTTCCTCCTCCTCAGTCTTCCTTTCCTCCTCCTGTCTCTCCTCACAAACTCCTCTCTCAAACATCCAATCCCACCTTTCTCCATCTCCTACTCTCCTATTATATTGCTGAGAAATTGCATGTTGCATTATTTGACTTGGGGCAATCACATCTTGAGGAACCAGTATTTAGGATTTGAAGATAAGAAACATTAGACCAACACACTACACCAGAGAGAACTAACTCTTTATGTACATACAATAGTTTAGCTTTTATTATATTAAGATATATAAAATTATATTTAATCTTGATTCTTATGAACAATATCACAATGCCCAAGTCCATTGGTATCCTTTCATGAAGATTTGTAAATGTATTCTATGTTTTGACACTAAACAGCAGTTGCTATTGTACACATTATCAGTCTTAAAGGTGTTTTGAGAATTTGGCTCTCTGAAAGACATTCTAAATGGAGAATTTAAAGGTTCTAGAATTAATAAAACTTGACTAACATAATAGTTGTTTTTCAAGCAGGCATGTTATAGTTGTTAGTGTAAAGAATGAAAGAATAAAAGAGCATTCACATTATTCTTTAAATAAACACAAGGTCAGGAAGATGAGTGTGAGTATAAAGTATGTGAGAAAAACAAAGCAATACAAAAATAAAAACAAAACTGAAAACTATAACCAAATATTAACAAGTGCAGAAGCCTTGATCATTAGTAGATTATTAAATAGACTTTTTTCCCACCATCCATTGATCTCTTCATGCACCTTGATTCATCAGACTCAAACTAAGAGATGTAGTAACAATCGCATGCTCTACTCTCGAACATGCTGCATGCTGCATGAGCATTGAGTCAGGTTGGTATCTACAGCAGTGACATATAGATTCCTATTCTTCCCCAAATGAGACAATCAGACTCCAGATTTCTCAGGGTTCTATGCCAAAACTTTGGTTTTTGTCAAGCATCCTATGGTAAGTTAGTTTTGCCTTTTGTCAGTGGCTGTATGTAGTTCTAGGAGAATTCCTCAGTTTAGAGGATTGCATTCACAAAACCACCAATTATAAGGTCTGTAGCTCAAGTTATCTGACTGGTGGTGCCGCAAGATAGACTCTTTAAAAAACCTGGTGCTACGTTAAGGTAGGTTTTTTTGTTTTGTTTTGTTTTGTTTTGTTTTGTTTTGTTTTGTTTAACAGAAAATGCCCTCTCCCACTCCAAGCAGCTAAGAGTTTCCAATAGCTCTGTGGCTAGGGCAAGAATTTGTTGGCCAAGTCATATTTCCATGTTAAAACACTGTCTCTTTGTGGATACCAACTGTGATAATTGATAGTTTCTTACACTATTTCTGATTCCTCTTGCCCAGTGATCCATGAGCCTTATGAATAGGGTCTGCTGTGTAAATTGCATGCAAAGCTGAGCATTCTTCAGTTTCTGTCTCTGCATCTTGGCCATTGTGGACCTCTGTGTTAGTCACAAACTACTATAAACATAAAATTCCTTCAGTGATTGTTTTGAGATGCATTAATTTGTGCTATAATAAATAATTAAAACTTGATTTGATAGTATATCCATTCAATCTAATAATAATAATAGGTTCCTCGGTAAGGACTGTGATATGTTCATGTTCAGCCACATAGTCCTTGGTCACACCTTGCCAAGCATCATCTAGTTCTCAAGGATAACATTTGTGTGTACCTGATGATTAGGTTTTCCTTTAGTAGTATGGAGAGCACCTTTAAAAGATAGCCAGTCAGCACCAGCTTGATTTCTCTATGTTTGATTGATCAAGTTTGTGATGTTTTCCACAAAAGGGACTTACTGCCAGTACTGGAGCGTGACCAAGAAAAATGACAATAATCTGATGTTTTTGGTGGTGGTGGTTTGAAGCCTCATTGTCAACAATTCTAAAAGATGTAGCCCATTTTTCTGAGCACAGTTCATGACCACAAAGTCATGAGAAAAGGGGCCAGGCGATATTTGCACTCATAGTAAATTGTAACAAGGACAACTGAAACAAAACAAATGAACACTTACCTAAACCCTAACGTTTGGTAATCAAAACTCTGTATAATGGACAGGAGCCGCGCTCGCCCTTTGCTTCCAGGGAAAACATTCTTACACTAGTCAACATCTTTGCACTACCATGTGGGTCCCAGTGATTGGCGGCATGCACATGTTCTATGTTGACGCTTTTCATATTTTTTCATATTGAGGTTTCCACATGAGTTCCCATGGATAACGCTTTACTTTTATATGACAGTCTTTAGGACATGTTGAGTTCTTCTGCTAGTGTAACTTGGAACAATGAGCACCTTGCACAAGGTTGTATTTATTGTCAAAAATACTCTCTAATACAATATCTTTATAGGGCTTTTATTTGTGACCACAGTTTTTCAGTAGATTACCATGTCAAAAACAGAGTATATCAGCATTTCTACAAATCTTGAAAGAAGGGACAAACTCTAGCAATAAAAGAAGATGGGTAGGCATCTTAAGTTATAGTATGCATGCTCAATGATAACTCCTGCTGGAATTTCAGACCTCTAAAGACATAATGGTTGCTGCATTTGTTCTGAAAGGTCTATGGAATGACTGAGGTATATTATCATGAAGATTAAATCTAGACTCATAGGTTTTACTGTGTGACACTGACACTTCATCACCAGACTTATAGTCACATGCAGTCTGCCCTGCTATAGCCCTGAATACAGTAGAACATAGTTGTAGATGTGGTCTCCCCTATGTTATGTTTTCCTCTCTATTGCTTCTGTGTTAATATTTCCTCTGGAAATAGAACTTCAGCGACACCTCCCCATTTATACTGGTGAATAGGTGGGATTATATGCCTCCCCTGTTTCACTAAAAGTTCCCACTAGGTTCAAGGAGGACTTGTGTTGTGATTTAAACCAAATTAATTCTTTAGTAAATATAGCTCAGAGACACAACAGTTCATTATACACTTGGCCGTGGGTTTTAGCCCCAGTTCATGTGGGAGCGAGGAGAGAAAATGATAGAAGTTATTTTTAAAATAATATAAAAATAAAGAAATAGAAAATAAAATAAAAATAAAAAATTAGAAATAGAAAAGGCAATTGAAAGGCTGGATTTTACTCAGTGAAAGAACAAACCATTTGCCTAAGACACATGAAAATCCACAGCAATTAAAAATAAGAATTATTAAGAAGATGAAAATAGAAATGAAAAGATTAAAGAGGGAAATATGGAAGGAAAAAGGGAGGGGAGAGAAAAGTCAATTCTCCCTAACAACAGAACCTCCCTCCAGGCAGCTCTGTAACTGAGTTTTCACTGAGCTCCCTGGTAATTTCTGTCCTGAAGCTAGCTTGCTTTCATCCTCCACACCTGGTGTATATCTAGGCTTTTTGTCTGCAGGGTGCAGCCTTCAGTGCCATGTCTTGCCCTCCACTGACACTTTCCTGCCCAGGAACATGAAGTCTACCTCCCTTTTAAACTTTTGTATTTGAGGAGCAAGGATTATTTGTTTACCTTGCTTTGTCATTCTCCCTAATCTGTGGAATGTGCTAGGG
The DNA here is from genome assembly GCF_947179515.1 of Apodemus sylvaticus. Classification (NCBI taxonomy): domain Eukaryota; kingdom Metazoa; phylum Chordata; class Mammalia; order Rodentia; family Muridae; genus Apodemus; species Apodemus sylvaticus. The sequence continues at coordinate 16,195,628 of NC_067480.1, forward strand.
TTTATTTCCTGTGCATACATCTTCCAGTTCTCTCCCACTCTTCCTTCCATGACAAGTACCAAGTCAATTATTTTCATTCCAGTCCATGGAAGAGCAAGCTATTCCTGAGTGTCCCTATACCACCACTGTGGACCTGAACTTAAATTTGTATTTTATCAATTGTGTGTTTCATTATATTAGCCACATTTCATTTGTTTGTTTTTTTCAAACATCACTTTTATTTTTTCCCTTTCCTTTACCTTTCCCATTTTTATGAAATATTTCATTTGTATGTTTTTTTATTGCACGATTAATCTTGTGTCTGTGTGGTTATTGGTATTTTGTTCTCTATCTTACATTTATACACATTTGGAGCTGATTGGATTGAATTAGTGTGTTTTAGTTTCCTGTGCTATACTTACTTTTCTATTTCTCTTCTTTTGCTTTTTTCCTTGTGATTTCCTCTTTGTGACACTTATGCTTAAGTTGAAAAAAACATAAATTATTAAGGGCACTGAACAGTCTCAGATTGTAATAAAAATATTAATGTTGACCATCTATAGGAGATCTCAGTGAGTTGGTTCATTCATTCTTGTTCACAGGATGCTTGAAAAAACTTGTTATTTCAATCAAGTCTCTAGAAATAGTATACACATTTAAGTAGAACAATAATAATATCTCTCAATAAGGCACCTGCTAATGTCTATGTCTATGTGGCATGGAGCATGCTTGCTTGTCTTATGAACTCAGTGTTTAGAGAGAAAATCATCACCATTTGTAGACCAATATTAGCTCCATCACCACACACAGGATTGTATGTATTATTATAAAATCCAGATTTATTCAAATACCACATCTTTTAGTTTTCTGTTTCATGGTTTGTTTTAAAATCTGTGCTAGACTGGAGGTAATGATATCTATGTGTAATTTTTTGCAATTCTCAACAGATTATGTTTAGCAGTCTTTTATTTTCCTTTCTCAGGTGCTGTTCTAATTTCAGGCAGTTCAGTTGGCCGTTTTTGTGGAGGCTATATTGTTGACAGATTGCAAATGAATAGTAAGAACAAGTTGAAATTTATAGCGATATCATCTTCTGTGTCACTTTTGCTTTTCCTATTAATATTTTTTGTGGAGTGTGAAACAGCAAAGTTTGCTGGAATCAATGATGATTATGATAGGTAAATATATATTTGTAGACTATATACTTTAGTCATAACTAAAGGGATAAGTTCCATACTAATAATTCAGTAACTATATATTTAAATAACTTTTGGAATTATTAATCATGCAAATGAAAAATCAAACATATTTTTTACTGTTAATATTAAGGTTACATATCTTATATAAATATATTTGTTTATTATACATTTATTAGTGATTTATTATCAAAATGAGAACTTTGTGTAAGAGTTTGTAGAAACTAACAGATTTTACTAGAATATGTGAAATACAGTTTCACCTGAGATTGCAAATAGGTATTTTAGATTCAACATCCAAAGTTCAAAGGGCTTGGCATGAGTTCATATTAAATATTGGACAACATGAATGTAACTGCAAATAAAAGGACTGAGTAAGTGAAATGATTAAAAGGAATCATAGCACTTTCAATTACAAGGGGATAGTATATGCCAAATCACTACTCAACAAATGCTACTGGAGCTGACCATGAGGCTATAAAACGTGATGTTAACTTTACTTATTTTTTTTAAATTTTGTTTTGTTTTGCATATTCCACTTATATCCTGCCCAGTGTCCCGCCCCCAGTCACTCCATCCCACAATCTTTCCCACATCCCCCTTTCTCTCTCCTCTGACCAGATTGGACCCTTCCTTGGTACTCCACCACCCCCATATTGGCATTTCAATTCTCTGTGAGGTTGGGTAACTAATCCTCCATGGAAGCAAGACATGGCAGTCCAGCTGGAAGGACATATTCCATGTACGGGCAACAGCATTTGGGGTATCTGCTACATATGTGCAGGGAGGCCTAGGTCCAGCCTATGTATGTTCTTGTTTGGTGATTCAGATTCGGAGAACCCCAAGGGTCCATGGTAGTTGACTGGGCAGGTCTTCCTACAGACCCTATTGCCTTTGGTGCCCATAATCCTTCCTCTTAATCTTCCATTAAGAGTTCCCAAGCTCCACTGTCCAGTTTGGCTATGATAGGTAAATATATGTTTGTAGACTTAGTCATAATTGAAGGTATATTTTCTATATTAATAATTCAATAACTATGCTCAAATAACTTTTGGAATTATTAATCATGCAAATTAAATGTCGAACATGTTTTTACTTTTTATATTAAGGTTACATATCTCATATAGATAATTTGTTTTTCATGCATTTATTAGTGATTTATGAACAAAATTCTGCCTGATTAAGCTGCTGGGTAGAGACTCTCAAAGGACAACATGCTCCTGTCTCTAAGCATAAGAGAGTATCATTAATAGTGGTAAGGACTGGTGCTAGCCCATGGAATGGGTCTGAAGGTGGACCATTCCCTCAGTCTCTGCTCCATCCCCCATGCCTGCATATCTTGTAGGCAGGATAAAGTTCTGTTGAAAGTTTTATGGGCAAGGACTTGTTGGCATCCACAATAGTGTTTGGGTTTGGTAACTGTATAGGGGACAGAACCCCAGGTGGGGCAGGCTCTAAATGGGCATTCCTTCAGTATCTGCTCCATATTTTGTCTCTGCATATGGGTATTTTGATCCTTCTTCTAAGGACACTTTGGTCTTCCTTCTTTTTGAGCTTCAAGTGGTCTTTGAATTGTATCTTGAGTATTCTGTGCTTATGGGCTAAGCTATAGCTGTCTCTTGAGAGGTTCTGCCAGTGCCTGACAAATACAAATGTGGATACTCACAGTCAACCAATGGAATGAGTACAGGGTCCCCAATGGAGGAGCTGGAGAAAGGACCCAAGGAGCTGAAAGGGTTTGTAGCCCCATAGGAGGAACCATCCAGTACTCCCAGAGCTCCCAGAATCTAAACCATCAACCAAAGAGTGCACATGGAAGGACCCATGGCTCCAGCTGCATATGTAGCAGAAAAATGGCCTTATTGGGCATCAGTGAGAGGAGAGGCCCTAAGACCTGCAAAAGCTTGATACCCCAGTGTAAGCGAATGCCAGGCCATGGAAGTAGAAGTGGGTGGGTTGGTGAGCAGGGGGAGGGGGAATTGGGTAGGTTTTTTTTGGGGGGGGGAGCCAGGAAAGGCAATTTGAAATGTGAATAAAGAAAATATCTAATAAAAAAAGAATAAAGATAAAAGAAGTTTTGTGGGTGGGTTGGTGTGGGTGGGTCTAAGGCTGCACATGAGTTCCTGTCTGGCTAAAGAAGGTGGCCTCTTCAATGTCATATCCCCAGTTTTGTGAGTCATAGCTAAGGTCACACCCATTCATGGCTACTCCTGCTCTGCTTCATCCTGGACCTTCTCATGCTTGTCAGTTGCAGATTTCAATTCATTTTCATGGCCATCCAGCCATCTCTCCTTTCCTTCCCCACACCTGACCCTTCCCCCTACCCCCCTGCCCGAATACCCTTCAGTTCCTCCTCCACCTAGTTTACTCCCTCCATCTCCTCTTATGGCTATTTTATTCTCCTTCTGAGTGAAATTCAAGTCCTCAGCTGGGCCTTCCTTCTTTTTTAGCTTTGTAAGGTCTTGCTTAGTATGGTACCTGTATTTTATTGCTAATATCCACTTTTATGTGAGTACAAATCATGCATGTCCTGTTTAGATTGTGTTAAGTCATTCAGGATGATATTTTAAGTTCATTCCATTTTCCTGAAATACTCATGCTGTGTTTGTTTTTTTTTTAACATATTTACATTTTTTAATTAACCATTTACTTTTTAAATGATATTCCACTTCCTGCTTACTCCTCCACAAACCTCCCATCTCATCCTTCCTCTTCCCCCTCTCTTTTCCCTCTATGAGGGTGCTCTTTCATCCACTCACCCTCTCCCTCCTCACTACTCTAGTATACCTCCCCTCCTACACTGGGGCATCGAGCCTCCACAGGACCAAAGTCTTCCCCTCACACTGATGTCAGATAAGGCCACCCTCTGCTACATATACATCTGAAGCCATAGATCCCTCCATTTATGCTCTTTGGTTGGTGGCTAGTCTCTGGGAGCTCTGGGTGGTACAGTTTGGATGATATTGTTCGTCCTATGAGGTTGCAATCCGCATCAGCTCCTTCAGTCCTTCCCCTAGCTCTTCCATTGGAGTTCCCAGTCTGATGGTTGGCTATGAGTATCTGCATTTGTATTAGTAAGGTGCTATCAGAAACTTTCAGGGAACAGCCATACCAGGCTACTGTTACCAAGTGCTTCTGGTAATAGTAGTGCAGGGGTTTGTTTGTAGACGGAATGGATCCCTAGGTGGGGCAGTTTCCTGATGGCCTTTCCTTCAGTCTGTTCCATTTCTGGTCCTGGCCTTTCCTTTGGACAGGATCAATTCTGGGTTAAAAATTTCGAGCTGGGTAAGTGTCTATATCCCTCACCTGGAGGCTGTGCCTATCTACTGGAGGTAGTCTTTACAGGTTCTATCTCCCCTTTGTTGGGTATCTCAACTAAAGTCATTACTATTGGGTCCTGGGAGCCTCTTGCTACACTGGCATCTGAGGCTTTCTAGTGGCTACCACCAGTTCCCCATCCTCCACTGCTACATATTTCTATTCAATTTCCTGACCCTCTATATTCCTCACCTGCCCTGTACCATGCCTGATCCTGTTTCCCTTATTCCTCCTCCTATCTTCCTCCCAGGACCTTTGATCTCTCTACCTGCTGTGGTTGTTTTGTTTACCCTTCTATACAGATTTCAAGATTTTGCACTTTGATCTTCCTTGTTCTTAAACACTGTATGGTTTATGGGTTGTATGGTGTGTATTCCAGAACTTTGGGCTAATATCCACTAATCAATGTGTATATACCATATGTGTTCTTTTGTGTCTGGGTTACTTCATTCAGGATGAAATTTTATAGTTCTATCCATTTGGCTCAGAATTTCATGAAGTCATTGTTTTTAATAGCCGTTTTTAGTAGTTCAATTGTGTAAATGTGCCACATTTTCTGTATCCATTCTTCTGTGAGGGACATGTGGGTTGTTTCCAGCTTCTGGCTGTTACAACTAAGGCTTGTATAAACATACTGGATCATGTATCCTTATTATATGTTGGAGCTTCTTTTGGCCATATTCCCTGGAGTGGTAGCTGGATCTTCAAATAGAACTATTTCCATTTTGCTGAGGAACCACCAGATGTTTTTAATAGCTGAAGAGTATTTGATTGTGTACATGTACCCCATTTTCTTTATTAGTTCTTCAGTTGAGGGACATTTAGGTTGTTTCCCACTTCTAGCTGTTATAAATAATGCCTTTATAAATATAGTTGAAAAAGTGACTTTGTGGGATGTTGGAACATCCTTTGTGTATAGATAAGTCTTGATGTCAAACTATTGCAAGTTTTTTGAAATCATCAAATTGATTTCTAAAGTGGTTGGACAAGTTTGCACTTCCACCAGCAATGAAGTTTTCCACTTGCTCTACATCCTTTCCAGCATGTACTATCTCTTGAGCTATTGATCTTAGTTAGTCATTCTCATAGATGTATGATAGAACATCAAAAGTTCTTTGTGTATGCATTTCCCTGATGTTTAAGGACTTTGAACATTTCTTAAGTGTTTCTGGGCCATTCAAAATTCCTCTGTTGAGAATTCTCTGTTTAGCTCTGTACCATTTTTAAACTGGATTATTTGGGTTGTTGTTGTCTAACTTCTTAAGTTCTTGGTAAATTTTGGATATTAGCCCTCTATCAGCTTTAGGGTTGAAGATCCTTTCTCATTGTGCAGACTGCTGAAATGTTCTATTGGCAGTGTCCTGGCCTTACAGAAGCTTTGCAGTTTCTTTTCTTTCTTTTTTTCTTTTTTATATTATTTTCTATATTCTTTGTTTATATTTCAAATAATTTTTCCTTTCCATGTTCTCCCCTCCCCATAAGTCCCATAAGCCCTCTTCCCTGTGCCCATTCCCCAATCACCCTCCTCCCATTTCTCTGTCCTGGTACTCCCCTATAATGCTGGATCAAGCCTTTCTAGGACCAGGGCCTTCTTCATTCTTCTTGGGAGTCATTTGATATGTTAATTGTGTCTTGAGTATTCAGAGCTACTGGGCTAATTAATATCCACTTATCAGTGACTGCATTCCATGTGTATTCTTTTGTGATTGGGTTACCTCACTTAGGATGATATTTTCAAGTTCCAACCATTTGCCTAAGAATTTCATAAATTCATTGTTTTTAATTGCTGAGTAGTATTCCATTGTGTAAATATACGACATTTTCTGTATCCATTCCTCCATTGAGGGACATCTGGGTTCTTTCCAGCTTCTGGCTATTATAAATAAGGCTGCTATGAACATAGTGGAGCATGTGTCCTTATTGCATGCTGGGGAATACTCTGGGTATATGCCCAGGAGAAGGTATAGCAGGGTCCTCCGGAAGTGTCATGTCCAGTTTTCTGAGTAACTGCCAGATTGATTTCCAAAGTGGTTGTACAATTCTGCAGTCCCACTAGCAGTGGAGGAGTGTTCTTCTTTCTCCGCATCTATGCCAACACCTGCTGTCACCTTAGCCATTCTGACTTGTGTGAGGTGAAATCTCAGGGTTGTTTAGATTTGCATTTCCCTAATGATTAATGATGTTGAACATTTCTTACGGTGCTTCTCAGTCATCTGAAGTTCTTCAGGTGAAAATTCTTTGTTTAGCTCTGAACCCCTTTTTTTAATAGGGTTATTTGGTTCTCTGGGTTCTAATGTCTTGAGTTCTTTATATATTGGATATTAGCCCTCTGTCAGATTTAGGGTTGGTGAAGATCCTTCCCCAATCTGTTGGTTGCCATTTTGTCCTTTTGACAGTGTCCTTTGCCTTACAGAAACTTTGTAATTTTATGAGGTCCCATTTGTCAATTCTTGATCTTAGAGCCTAAACTATTGGTGTTCTGCTCAGGAACTTTTCCCCTGTGCCCATATCCTCAAGTGTCTTCTGCAGTTTCTTTTCTATTAGTTTCAGTGTGTCTGGTTTTATGTGGAGGTCCTTGATCCACTTGGAGTTGAGCCTAGTACAAGGAGATAAGAATGGATCAATTCGAATTCTTCTGCATGCTGACCTCCAATTGAACCAGCAACATTTGTTGAACAGGCTATCTTTTTTCCACTGGATGGTTTCAGCTCTTTTGTGGAAGATCAAGTGACCATAGCTGTGTGGGTTCATTTCTGGGTCTTCAATCCTATTCCATTGATCCATTTGCCTGTCATTGTACCAATACCATGCAGGTTTTCTTTTTGTTTGTTTGTTTGTTTTTATCATTATTGCTCTGTAGTAATGTTTGAGGTCTGGGATACTGATTCCCCCAGAAGGTCTTTTACTGTTGAGAATAGTTTTAGCTATTCTGGGTTTTTTGTTATTCTAGATGAATTTGAGAATTGCTCTACTCTATGAAAAACTGAGTTGGGATTTTGATGGGGTTGCCTTGAATCTGTAGATTGCTTTTTTGGCAAGATGGCCATTTTAACTATATTAATCCTGCCAATCCGCGAGCATGGACGATTTTTCCATTTTCTGAGGTCTTTTTCGATTTCCTTCTTCAGAGATCTGAAGTTCTTGTCATATAGATCTTTCACTTGTTTGGTTAGAGTCACAGCAAGATACTTTATGTTGTTTGCGGCTATTGTAAAGGGTGTCATTTCCCTAATATCTTTCTCAGTCTCCTTATTCTTTGAGTATAGGAAGGCTACTGATTAGCTTGAGTTGATTTTGTAGCCAGCCACTTTTCTGAAGTTGTTTATCAGCTGTAGGAATTCTCTGGTAGAGTTTTTTGGGTCACTTAAGTGTATTATATCATCTGCCAATAGTGATAGTTTGACTTCTTCCTTTCCAATTTGTATCCCTTTGACCTCCTTATGTTGTCTAATTGCTCTAGCTAGGACTTCAACAACTATATTGAAAAGATATGGAGAGAGGGGTAGCCATGTCTAGTCCCTGATTTTAGTGGGATTGCTTCAAGTTTCTCTCCATTTAGTTTGATGTTGGCTACTGGTTTGGTGTATATTGCTTTTACTATGTTTAGATATGTGCCTTTTTTTTTATTCGATATATTTTTTATTTACATTTCAAATGATTTCCCCTTTTCTAGCCTCCCACTCCCCGAAAGTCCCATAAGCCCGCTTCTCTCCCCCTGTCCTCCCACCCACCCCTTCCCACTTCCCGGTGTTGGTTTTGCTGAATACTGCTTCACTGAGTCTTTCCAGAACAAGGGGCCACTCCTCCTTTCTTCTTGTACCTCATTAAATGTATGGATTATGTTTTGGGTATTCCAGTTTTCTAGGTTAATATCCACTTATTAGTGAGTGCATACCATGATTCACCTTTTGAGTCTGGGTTACCTCACTTAGTATGATGTTCTCCAGCTCCATCCATTAGCCTAAGAATTTCATGAATTCATTGTTTCTAATGGCTCCATTAGAATAGTACTCCATTGTGTAGATATACCACATTTTTTGCATCCATTCTTCTCTTGAGGGATACCTGGGTTCTTTCCAGCATCTGGCAATTATAAATAGGGCTGCTATGAACACAATCTTACAAGCCAATGGTCATAGGAAACGAGCAGGAGTAGCCATTCTAATATCAGATAAAATTGACTTTCAACCTAAAGTCATCAAAAGAGACACAGAAGGAAACTTCTTGCTGGTCAAAGGGAAAAGCCACCAAGAAGAACTGTCAATTCTGAACATCTATGTGCCAAATGCAAGGGCATCCTCATTCGTAAAAGAAACTTTACTAAAGCTCAAAGCACACATTGCACCTAACACAATAATTGTGGGGGACTTCAACACTCCACTCTCCTCAATGGACTGATTGGGAAAACAGAAACTAAACAGGGACACAGTAAAACTAATTGACGCTTTTGACCAATTAGATTTGACTGATATTTATAGAACATTTCACCCTAAAGTAAAAGAATATACCTTTTTCTCAGCACCTCATGGTGCCTTCTCCAAAATCGACCATGTAATTGGACACAAGGCAGGCCTCAACAAATATAAGATGATCGAACTAATCCCATGCCTCCTATCAGATCACTATGGTGTAAGAGTGATTTACAATAGCAACAAAAACAACAGAAAGCCCACATACACATGGAGGCTGGATATGTGCCTTGAATTCCTGTTCTTTCCAAGACTTTTAGCAAGAAAGATTTCTGAATTTTGTCAAATGCTTTTTCAGCATCTAATGAAATGACCATGTGGGTTTTTTTCTTTGAGTTTGTTTATATAGTGGATTGCATTGATGGATTTCTGTATATTGAATCATCCCTGCATCCCTGGGAATAAGCCTACATGATTGTGGTGGATTATCATTTGATGTGTTCTTGGATTTGGTGGGCAAGAATTTTATTGAGCATTTTTGCATTGATATTCCTAAGGGAAATTGGCCTGATGTTCTCTTTCTTTTTTGGATCTTTGTGTGGTTTTGGTATCAGCGTAAAGCATAATTGTGGCTTCATAGAATGAATTGCGTAGTGTTCCTTCTGTTTCTATTTTGTGGAATAGTTTGAAGAGTATTGGTGTTAAGTCTTTGAAGGTCTGATAGAATTCTGCACTAAAACCTGTCCTGTGCTTTTAGTTTTAAAGCTTTCTATGACACCTATTTCTTTAGGGGTTATGGGACTGTTTAGATGATCTATTGGATCTTAATTTAATTTTGGTATTTGGTATCTAAGAAATTGTCCATTTCCTCCAGATTCTCCAGTTGTGTTGAGTACAGGCTTTTGTAGAAGGATCTGATAGTTTTTTGAATTTCCTCAGTTTCTGTTGTTATATCACCCTTTTCATATCTAATTTTGTTAATTTGGATACTGTCTCTGTGCCCTTTGGTTAGTCTGGCTAAGGGTTTATCTATCTTGTTGATTTTCTCAAAGAACCAGCTCCTGATTTTGTTGATTCTTTATATGGTTCTCTTTGTTTCTACTTGATTGATTTCAGCCCTGAGTTTGATGATTTCCTGTCTTCTTCTCCTCCTGGGTGAATTAGCTTCTTTTTCTTCTAGGACTTTCAGTTGTGCCTTTAAGCTTCTAGTGTATGCTGTCTCCATTTTCTTTTTGGAGGCACTCAGGGCTATGAGTTTTCCTCTTAGCACTGCTTTCATTGTGTCCCATAGATTTGGGTATGTTGTGCCTTCATTTTCGTTAAATTCTAAAAAGTCTTTGATTGCTTTCTTTATTTCTTCCTTGACCAAGGTATCCTTGACCAAGATATCATTGAGTAGAGTATTGTTCAGTTTTAATGTGTATGTGGGTTTTCTGCTGATTTTGTTGCTATTGGAGATCACTTTTATTCCATAGTGATCTGATAGGAGGCATGGAATTATTTTTATCTTCTTGTATTTGTTGAGGCCTGTCTTGTGACCAATTATATGATCGGTTTTGGAGAAGGTACCATGATGTGCTGAGAAAAAGGTATATTATTTTGCTTTGGGATGAAATGTTCTCTCTATATATCTGTTAAATCCAATTGGTCCAAAGCTTCAATTAGTTTCACTGTGTCCCTGTTTAGTTTCTGTTTTCCTGATCGGTCCATTGAGGAAAGTGGGGTGTTGAAGTCACCCACAATTATTGTGTTAGGTACAATGTGTGCTTTGAGCTTTAGTAAAGTTTCTTTTATGAATGAGAGTGCCTTTGCATTTGGTGCATAGATGTTCAGTATTGAGAGTTCTTCTTGGTTGATCTTTCCTTTGACCTGCAAGAAGTGTCCTCCTGTGTCTCCTTTGATGAATTTAGCTTGAAAGTCAATTTTATCTCATATTAGAATGGCAACTGCAGCTTGTTTCCTGATACCATTTGCTTGTAGAATTGTCTTCTAGCCTTTTACTCTAAGGTAGTTTTTGTCTTTGACACTGAGGTTTGTTTCCTGTATGCAGCAAAATGTAGGGTCCTGTTTACATATCCAGTCTGTTAGTCTATGTCTTTTTATAGTGGAATTGAGTCCATTTATGTTAAGAGATATTAAGGAATAGGGATTATTGCTTCCTCTCAATTTTTGATGTTAACTTTATATTTGAGTGGTTATCTTCTTTTTGGTTTGATGAAAGTAGGTTACTATCTTGCTTTTTCCAGGGTGTTGTTTCCCTCCTTTTATTGGTGTTTTCCCTCTATTATCCTTTGTAGGGCTTGGTTGTGGAAAGATATTGTGTAAATTTGTTTTTGTCATGTAATATCTTGGTTTCTCCATCTATAGTGATTGAGAGTTTTGCTGGGTATAGTAGTCTTGACTGACATTTGTGTTCTCTTAGAGTCTTCATGATATCTGCCCAGGATTTTCTAGCTTTCATGGTTTCTGGTGAGAAGCCTGGTGTCATTCTGATTGGTCTTCATTTATATGTTACTTGGTCTTTTTCTCTTACTGCCTTTAATATTCTTTCTTTGTTTAGTACATTTGAGGTTTTGATTATTATGTCATTGGAGGTTTTCTGTTCTGATCCTGTCTGTTTGGAGTTCTGTAAGCTTCTTGTATAGTCATGGGCATCTCTCTCTTTAGGTTAGGGAAGTTTTCTTCCATAATTTTATTGAAGATATTTGCTGGCCCTTTAATTAGTAAATCTTCACTCTCATCTATGCCTATAATCCTTAGGTTTGGCCTTCTCATTGTGTCCTGGATGTTTTGGGCTACAAGCTTTTTGCATTTTTAATTTTCTTTGACTGTTGGGTCCATGGTTTCTATGGTATCTTCGGCATCTGTGATTCTTTCTTCTATCTCTTATATTCTGTTGTTGATATATGTATCTATGGCCCCTGATTTCTTTCCAAGGTTTTCTATCTCAAAAGTTGTCTCTCTTTGTGATTTCTTAGTTGTTTCTACTTCTGTTTCTAGATCATGGATGGTTTTGTTCAGCTCCTTCACTTGCTTGTTTGTGTTTTCCTGTAATTCTTTAAGAGATTTTTGTGTTTCTGCTTTCATGATTTCTGCCTGTTGACCAAAGTTTTCCTGTATTACTTTAAGTGATTTTTGCATTTCCTCCTTATTGGCTTCTATCTTTCGACCCATATTCTCCTGAATTTCTTTCAATTATTTTTGTGTTTCCTTTGTAAGGTCTTCTAACTTTTGATCATTTTTCTCCTGAATTTCTTTAAGAGATTTTTTTTTATGTCCTTCATGCGTTCCTCTAACAGCATCATGACCAGTGATTTTGAATCCAAATCTTGTTTTTCTGGTATGTTGAGGTATCCAGGACTTGCTGTTGTTGGAGGATTGGGTTCAGATGCTGCCATATTGCCTTGATTTCTGTTAGTAACGTTTCTCTGTTTGCCTTTTGCCATCTAGTTCTCACTGGTATTAGTTGGTCTTGTTGTCACTGGCTGGTGCTTCAACCTTCTGTGAGCCTGTAAGGTTATTTCTGCTACACTGGATGACTGGGTTTCCCCTGGCACAGATTGCTGATGTGCTGCCCTCCTCTTGTGTGCCATTGGAGCCCTGGTGAGTCTTGCCCCATGCAATGTTATACTTGGGTTGTCTCAGTGAACGTGGTGCTCCCCATCTGCTCTGTCATGGAGTGAAGATGGTGGCATTAGTCACTCCAAATGCTGATCACCACGTAGGGCACAGGACCCACGACCAGTTGGCACACAGAAGAACCACTGATCAGTCCAGGTCCTGGGTGCAGGCAGACTCCTAGTGGTTTGCACCCCCAGAGATCTTAAACTCAGGATATCTTAGTACCTGGGGCTGCTCTTCTGCTCTGTCAGGGAGTGAAGATGGTGGCAGGGAGTTACTCCCTGTGCTGATGCCCACATAGGGCACTGGACCCACGACTGACTGGTTAACAGATGAACTGCTGATCTGCCCAGGTCCTGGGTGCAGGCAGACCCCCCCACCCCCGCGGTTTGTGCTCCCAGAGATCTGAAACTCCAGATATCTCAGTACCTGGTGCTGCCTTTCTGCTCAGTCAGGCAGTAAAGATTGCGGTGGGGAGTCACTCCGTGAAGTTGTTTTTCAACTGTAGATGTTCTCTGATGGAGTTTTTGGGTTCACTTAAGTATACTACCATATCATCTGCAACTAGTGATAGTTTGACTTCTTCCTTTCCAGTTTGTATTCACTTCAAGTACTATATTGAATAGATAGGGAGAGAGAGGGCAGCCTTGTCTAGTCCCTAATTTTAATGGGAATTCTTCAAGTTTCTCTCCATTTAGTTTGATGTTGGCTAATGGTTTGCTATATATTGCTTTTACTATGTTTAGGTATTGGCCTTGAATTCCTGTTCTTTCCAAGACTTTTAGCATGAAAGGATGCTGAATTTTGTCAAAAGCTTTTTCAGCATCTAGTGAAATGACCATGTGTTTTTTTTTCTTTGAGTTTGTTTATTTAGTGGATTGCATTGATGGATTTCCATATGTTGAACTATCTCTGCATCTCTGGGATGGAGCCTACTTGATCATGTTGAATAATCATGTTGATGTGTTCTTGGATTCTGTTGACAAGAATTTTATTGAGTAATTTGCATCAGTATTTATAAAGGAAATTGTTCTGAAGTTCTTTCTTTGTTGGATCTTTGTGTGGTTTTGGTTATCAGTGTAATTGTGGCTTCATAGAATAAATTGGCTAGTGTTCCTTCTGTTTCTATTTTGTATAATAGTTTGAAGAATATTGGAATTAGGTCTTCTTTGAAGGTCTGATAGAATTCTGCATTAGAACCATCTAGTCCTGTGGTTTATTTATTTATTTTTTTCTGGTTGGTAAATTTTCAATGACTGCTTCTCTTTCTTTAGGGATTATGGGACTGTTTAGATTGTCTAGGTGATCCTGATTTAACTTTGATATTTGTTATTTGTATAGAAAATTGTTTATTTCATCCAGATTTTCCAGATGTCTTGAGTACAGGTTTTGGTAGTAGGATCTGATGATTTTTTTGAATTTCCTTAGTTTCTATTATATGTCCCTTTTCATTTCTGATTTTGTTAATTTGGATACTCTCTCTGTGCCCTCTGTTTCATCTGGCTAAGGGTTTGCCTATCTTGTTGATTTTTTAAAAGAACCAGCTCCTGGTTTTGTTGATTCTTTGTACAGTTCTTTTGTTTCTACTTGGTTGATTTCAGCCCTGAGTTTGATTATTTCCTGCTGTCTACTCTTCTTTTGTGTATTGGCTTCTTTTTGTTCTAGAGCTTTCAGGTGTGCTTTTAAGCTGCTAGTGTACGCACTCTCCAGTTTCTTTTTAGAGGCACTCAGAGCTATGAGTTTTCCTTTTAGTACTGCTTTCATTGTATCCCATAAGTTTGGGTATGTCGTGCTTTCATTTTCATTAAATTCTAAAGAGTCTTTGATTTCTTTCCTTATTTCAAATGTCATATTTAAGGATCTTGTGTTTAAACAACAGTTTAAATGATGGTATTATAATTCTGTTTAATCTCAACTTCACAGACTTGGTATACTTGGAAACCTTACAGCTCCATGCAATGAGCACTGTGGTTGTACGACTGATGAATACCGTCCTGTATGTGGAAGAGATGAGACCCAATATTTCTCATCATGCTTTGCAGGGTGCAGAGCTTTTAAAAGCCTAAGGAAGGAAAAGGTAGATTTTCTTATGCTTCTCCCTGTCCAGTAACATGCTCAATTTTTAGATGGTGACTAGATTTTACTCATAGCTCTCTAAAATTTTGCTTTTATATTTTCCTTACTTTTAATTTTACCAACATTCAAAGAAAACCTAATTTTTGTTTACTAAATTCCCTTTCAGCAGCATTCACTGAATTTTGATAACAATCTTTCACAAACCAAAGGGTTTCCCAGTGTTATCCTATGAGTCACCTTTCCTTCAAATGTGCCTTCTGTTGATATTCAAAACCCTACTCTATATTTTCTTTATATTTTTTATTTATGCTTCACAGCAACTCAGATTTGGACATGACTTTTTTAAAGTGGGGAGTTGTGAATCCAGTGCTCTCCCACTGAGCTACTTTCCACCTTTATATATATATATACCTTTCAAAAATACATCTGAAATTATAGAAAACTACAAGCTACAGTGAACCCATATGAATGAGAGAAATATGACTTGAAAATTGAATTTGCTAAAAGTTCATTACATATTTCATGGTAGTGACTTGAATCTTCTACTTCCAGGACTGCTACCACAGCCCAAAACTAATTCTTTTTTTCTTACTCCTTGTTCTGTTGTAGAGAGCCCTTGCTATACTACCACTTGTCTAAATTTGTGGGAATCTCTTATTTTGCTTTTGTGTGCATGCATTTTTGATGTACGTGTGTGTTTTTATGTGTGTGTGCACATGTGAAAAACACCTGTGCATGCAGGAAAGTATGTAATTCTACACAATATAAGAAATATTCAGGTAGAAATTAGGTAAATGAAGTACTGGTTAGAGGACAATGTCTGATGTCATTCATCAGGATCAGTCCATCTTGAGTTGTGAGGCAGGCTTTCACAGTCTTGGAACCTTCCCAACTAGGTTAGGGTACCTAGTACCAAATCCCCAGGGAACCACACATTTCTGGATCTTCAGCAGTGGCCTTATAAGCACACTACCATTACAGGATTTAATATGGGTATCATGAGAACCCCATTCTTAGTACCTCACAGAATTATCAGTCCTGCCCCTGGTTGTATGTTTCATAGCTGCTAAGTAGGTTTCCTCAGTTTTTACCATTTTATTGGAACAAAATATGGATCTAGGTACTAAAAATCTTGTCTTTCTTTTCCTCTGTCTCCTGATACTTGTGAAGAGAAGAGTAGTCAACAGAGTACTTACTGATTCTTAGACATTATATTAGCATGCCTAGTAGCATTTATGCTTTAATATCATAGCAAGGTTTTTAGCAAGCATTAGTATAAAATGTCATATACTATTTATAAAAATTCTTCTCCTAAACTGTTATGTATTAAAATATTATTTAAGTCTTTAAAATATTGGAGTAGTGTAAATGTAATTAAAAAGCACTATTTGTTATTGCTATTCAATATTAAATATTCAAATTCAAATTTGTTATTGTTAATCACCTAACATGTCTAACTTATTAATTAAATTTTATCATAAGTATGTTGATCTGGACATAATTTGAATCTGTGTCACCAAAATTTATGTATCAGAATATTGGTCCACAGTATGATGGGTATAGAATGTCATAGGTTCCTTTAAATATGAAGTCAGTTTGGAGGGCTGGGATAGTTTGTTGTTTTTTTATTTGTTTTGCTTTACTCTTTTTTAACTTTTTATTGATTCTTACCAGATTCACATCATGTGTCTCATGCCTATACATCTGCTTGTCCCTTATAATCTGCTCTGTGTCCTTGCAACCTTCACCCCCCCAAAATACAAAGCACACAAAATAATAAACCAAACAAAGCATAGCAAACATCTTTTTGTAGAAGATGAAGTTTGTCACAATGTGTCTCACTGTATACCCCTCTGTCCATCTTCTCTGAAAATGTTCTTTGCAATGAGTCATTGGTCTGGGTAAAGAACTCTGGCTTCTATCACATCATCAGTATAAGATACTCACTGGGACTCCTACGTGTTATCATTGTTGCCCTATATCATGTAAATCCTGCAGCTTTGGTTCAGCAGGACTGGCCCTTTGACATGGTCCCACAGTTCACACATGAGATAGATTTGGGTCCAGGCCAACACAAAGCTCTTGATTTGGGCCTAGGTCATAGATGATCTAGTCACCCTGTCAGCTCTCCCTTTTCCCCAGCACCAGGGCCAGTTCTCCAGTAATGCTCCAAACTAGCCCACCCAACTCCAGCATTGGCAAGATGAAGGCTCAGATCTTCTATACTCATGCCCTCAGGGATGGGTCACACAAACCCATGCCTCCATAGTCAACTCCACTGTGGTGCCCAGTCAAGGCAGGGGCCTCACTCCCTCAAATGCTTCAGCCAGGGAGAGGCTGTTCCAACTTACTCTTGGTGCTGGCTCACCACTACCTTTGCCATCAGGGCCAGATCCACTGTATTGCTCCAGCAAGCTCCAGGGTGTGCTTTTCTAAGAACTACATCTAATGAGAGGCCTGGTTACTCTCAGGACCTCAGACCAGCTCAGTTGACTACTGCAGGTGTCAAGGGGTCAAGGGAGGAAATCATCACCCCTGCACACATGCCCCCTCAGAGTAGATGAGTGGTCAGCCAGCTCCCATTAGCTATGCCCTTGAAGTCACCACACCTGAGAGTCCACCATCAGGGCCAGCTGTTCACTGAGAAGCAAAGGAGAATATCAGTATGGAGCTACTTTTCTATTTTGGAAATTGTGCTTAGGAACATTCAGCACAAGGAATTCTTTATGATCTTATATTTTTTACAAGGCACAATTAATTAATAATGCATATCAAGTATAAAAAGATTCCACAAAATGTCCACACAAGTTTATGATAGCATTTGATAATTTAAAGGGTAGAAATAAAATGTTTACAGTGAAGAGAATAACTGCCAGAGTTGTACAAAAGACAATTATCTGTGTTGGAAGTAATCTCTGTGAAGCAAGATTGACAAAACAAAGAGTATGTTCTGCTTGAAGAATTTCTCCATCATTTCTGAAATGTATTCCCTAGGCATGGGATGCTAGGCTGCATGTTCTTCCCCCCACCTCCCTGAGCAGTTTAAATATACAGATTCAGACTTTGTGTACTCTGACAAATACCTGAGAGAAGCTATTTTTCCTGCTTTCAACTGTTAATCCACTGTGGTTTGTTTTTATTAAGTCTGTGGAGAGTCAGTGATGTTGATCACAGCTCTCACATTAGGGCATTCAATGAGGAGAGGGGAAATGTGTATGTGTGTGTGGGGGGTGGGGGTGTGTGGTGTGCCTGGGCTAGCTGACATCTGGCACTTTTATTTCCTTCTAGCCACTTTGTATTAGACATAATGCTCACATTGAATTCCACAACTAATATCTGGAAATGACCGCATATATACGCAGTGCAGCCTGGTAATCAAAATTCACCACCATAGAACTGTATTATCTTGTCTGTTTGCAGACATTTGGAATTTTTTTTTTGTGCTTTCTGTAGAATCATGAATATAATTTCCATTTTATTGATTTTTGTTTGGATTCAACATATATCTTGATTCTGGATCAATATCAATCATTTATTACCATATCTCTACCTAGCAACTACCAATATACTTTTGAATTTGAATAATGTTGTTTATGATCCCACCAATTCTAAGTTTAGAACTCCAGACACAGCATGACTCAGTTGCAGAGACAGAAGTATGGGTTCAGGTTCAAGCTCTGGTCTGTCTAGAAACTATGAGAAGTAATGACTTGTAAATGCTTCTGATTTCTCTAAGCTTGAATGTAATAAAATCTGTCATTCTTTGCTAGCTTTACTTAGAGGCAGTTTTAGCTTATATAGAATACTTAATTCTTTAACATAGAAACCCCTTTGCTTCAAGGTCAGCAAAATTAACTTAAGTTGTCTGAGTTGAATGGAAAAATGCCTGGTACTGTTTGAAGCTCACCTAGTTAGTTGAGGTTCAGTCAAACTAGTCTTTTTACCCCTTCATTACACATGAAATATACTTTATAAGAGAATTAAAGGCCACAGATTCTTTCCCCTAGGTGTTGTGAAGTTATGTATAACTGAGGGAAGGAATCACCACAGCCATCTTGAACTGCTTCCTAGCACAGAGAGGAGGTAACAACTACCCTGTGCTCTACCTTTAATATTTCCTATAGGCTTCCAACTCTTTTACTTAAAGAAATATAGATTCTTTTCTCACAAAACAAACCCTGCTCATTTTCCTTTCCCTTCACTCCTCACAGTTCCCCTATTTCCCTCCTCCCCTAGATCCAATCCCATTCTGGTTCCTCTTTAGAAATGAGCAAAGAGACAACAGTCAAATAGGACAAAACAAGATAAGAAAGATGAAGCAAAAGCCCTCACATTGCAGCTGGACAAGAGAACTGAAGAGGAAGAGTCCCTAGAGCAGGGAAAAAATGTCAAAGATACACCACCTTCACTGTTATGAATCCCACGAATACACCAAGGTTGTCAAGCCATAACAAACACAGAGGACCTGGTACAGACCCATGCAGATTCCGTGCTTGCCACTGAAGTCTCTTTGAACCTGTATGAGCCCTGCATAGGTGATTCAGTGGTCCAAGTTTTCTCGTATCTTCTATCCCCTCAGACTACTGCTATTTAATCTCTCCCTATACTGCAGCATGTCCCTATATCCCAGTGGAGGAACAGAATGAGTGCTCCAATTTAGACTCTTTGTCCCACAGAATACCTGGCAGAGGTTCTCTGCCCTACTCCTATCTACTGATGGAGGGGGACTCTCTGATAACAGCTGGACAAGGCACCAAACTATGAGTAAGAATATCATTAAGAATCTTTTTTTTTTCCAGTCAGTCAGGTTTGGTTCTAGCCTAGGTCTCTGGGCTATCTAGTTGTGAGATAGGTGATATGAACAGCTCATTCAACCCCAAAAGGATTGTAACCCACATGTTGAAAAATTCTTGACAAGAAGTAGGGGTAAAGGATCTGGGCAGGTCCTTTCCATTCAAAGAGGTCTGTGGATGTTTTCCTTAGCAAAAGGACCACAGTGTTGGTTTTCAGAAAATGAACTTTTGTATTAGCATCAGCCTGGGATGCTTTGGGACTGTTGTGGAACTCTGTCAGCCAACAACTCAAATGACTGCAACCCAGTCTCACCACTGGCTACCTTGCCTGGCTATAGCCAAGTTCAGCTACGATATCCTCACTAGGGTCATCCTCATAGATTCCAAGATTCCTCCACTGGACTAGGTTTCCATAACACCACCAATGCTCCCCAATTCTAGATTTGTCTCCCCAAACTCTCTTCTTCCACTCCCTTTCCATCTGAATCCTCTTGCTTCTGTCTTGTCTACAGGCAGTCTACAAACAAAAAATTGTGTTTTTACTTTTCAAGGAGGTCAATGAATCTGCCCTAGAGTCCTAATTTTTATTTAAACTTTCAGGGTCTGTGAGTTGTAGCTTGATTATCATTTATTTAAAGAGAATATCCACTTATAAATCAGTATTTATCATGTTTCTCCATCTGGTATGGGTTACCTCACACAGTATTTTTTTTTCATTTCATGATGGCACCTTTTTAACAGCTGAGAAATACTCCATTGTGTAAATGTATCACATATTCTTCATTTTGTTGAGTAACATCTAGGCTAGTTGCTGTTTATGGTTATTATGTATAAACCCACAGTAAACATAGTTGAGCAATATTCCCTGTGGTAGGATGGAGCATCCTTTGTGTATTATGCCTTTTAGTGATTCTGACAGATTAAAAAATTTTTTTTCAAGACAGGGTTTCTCTGTGTAGTCCTGGCTGTCCTGGAACTCACTCTGTAGATCAGGCTGGCCTTGAACTCAGAAATCCACCTGCCCCTGCCTCCCCAGTGCTGGGATTAAAGGTGTGCAGCACCACTACCTGGCCTGACAGATGAAATTTAAGAATTGTTTTGATATGCATTTCCCTGATGGCAAAGGATGTTGAACATTTCTTTATGTGTATCTCAGCCATTTGAGATTCCTTTATTGAAAATTCTGTTTAGATCTGTACACCATTTTTAATTGGATTATTTTGGTTTCTGTACCTAATTGTTTGAGTTGCTTATGCATTTTGAATAGTAGAACTTTACTGGATGTGGCATTCAAAATATCTCTTTCAATTCTGTAAGCTGCTTCTCTTTGGTTTCCTTTTTGTTACAGAAATGTTTTAGTTACATGAGGATCCATTTATTAACTGAAGATCTTAGTGACTATACTATCATTGTTCTGTTCAGAAAGTTGTCTCCCATGTCAATGCATTCAAAGATGTTCCACTTTTCTCTTCTATCAGATGTAATGTGTCTCATTTTATGTAGATAGCTCTTTGATCCACTTGGACTGATCATTGATGATACTTTAACTTTATAGTGTATATTTCTGGATTCTTTATCAAAAATTAGGTTTTTATTGACAAATGGGACCTCATAAAATTACAAAGTTTCTGTAAGGCAAAGGATACCATCAAGAGGACAAATCGGCAACCAACAAATTGGGAAAAGATCTTCACCAATCCTACATCAGATAGAGGGCTAATATCCAATATATATAAAGAACTCAAGAAGTTAGACTCCAGAAAACCAAACAACCCTATTAAAAAATGGGGTACAGAGTTAAACAAAGAATTCTCACCTGAAGAACTTCGGATGGCGGAGAAGCATCTTAAAAAATGCTCAACTTCATTAGTCATTAGGGAAATGCAAATCAAAACAACCCTAAGATTTCATCTTACACCAGTCAGAATGGCTAAGATTAAAAATTCAGGAGACAGCAGGTGTTGGAGAGGGTGTGGAGAAAGAGGAACACTCCTCCACTGCTGGTGGGGTTACAAATTGGTACAACCACTCTGGAAAGCAGTCTGGCGGTTCATCCGTAAACTGGGCACCTCACTTCCAGAAGATCCTGCTATACCACTCCTGGGCATATACCCAGAAGACTCCCCACCATGTAATAAGGATACATGTTCTGTTTTGAATTCAAGTCTGAGTCTTCAATTTGATTTCATTGATCAATGTGTCTTTCTTATACCAAAAACATGCAGTTTTTATTTTTACAGCTGTATAGTACAATTTAAAATCAGGTGTAGAAATACTGGCAGTAGTTCTTTTATTTCTCAGAACTATTATAGCTATATCATGCTGTTGTATTTCCATATGAAGTTGAGAACTGTTTTTCCCAGCTCTATAAATAATTTTGTTAGACATTTGGTGGGGATTTGCATTGAATATGTAGATTTCTTTTGGTTGAGTTGCCATTTTTTACTATGTTATTTCTACTCATTTGTGAGCATGGAAGATTTTTTTATCCTCTAATATTTTCATCAATTTCTTTCTTAAAACTTTGAAATTCTTAGCATACAAGCATTTCACTGGCTTGGTTAGAGTTACATCAAGACATGTTATAGTATTTGTGGCTATTGTAAGTTGTTGACTCCCTGGTTTTCTTCTCAGCCCATTTGTCAGTTTGAACATTGGAGAGCTCTTCTTTCAGAATGTTGGATTTTGTCATGTATTTTAGGTATCTAATGAGATAATCTTGTGTAATTTTCTTTCATTTTGTTTATATATTGATTACATTTTGAAATACCAATTGAAATTCCCAATTTTTATATGTCTAACCATACTTACAACTCTGGGATGAAGGCTAGCTAATCATATAGTTGATCTTTTTAATGTGTTCTTGAGTTTAGTTTGCAAGTATTTTGCTGAGTACTTTTTTTGTCTGTTTGCATAAGGAAAATTGATGTCTAATTTTCTTTCTTTTTTGAGTCTTTATTTGGTTTGGTATCATGGTAACTCTAGACTCAAAGAAATGAATTTGGCTGCATTTCTTCTGTTTCCCTTTTGTGCAATAATTTGTAGAGTGTGGTAGTTTATTCTTCTTTGAAAGTCTTGTAGAATTCTTCACTAAATATAAATGTCCCTTTTTTTTATGGGTTGGGAAAATCTCAGTGAGTGTTCATTCTCACTAGGAATTAGAGGGGTTATAGGTCTTGTGTGTGTATGTGTGCTTGTGTGTGGGTAAGCTTGTGCTCATGTGTGCTTTTGTGTGTGTGCTTCTCCCCAGTGCTTGGATTACAATTGCTTTTCAATGCTGTTTTAAAATTTGATCTCTGATACAATGCTTCTACTCTTCTTAGTAAAAATCAATTCCATTCATGATTATATGCAAAACAAAGTTTTAGCATAATTATACAATCTTTCATAGTCAGATTAATGCCCGTACTTAAAATCTCAGATAAAATATAATTAATTAATAAAATGAATAATTTTATTACAGTTAATTCCCTTTAATGTATATTGGCATCCATAATAATGAAACTTACATAAGTGACTAATATTTCTAAAATTTGTATACCTCTGCCTTATTTACAATTGTATACCCACAAACACCTACATGTAACTCACTGGTAAGTATACTATCTCAGATTTTTCAAATAATTTTCAATTTTTAAGTAATGCACAGCAGCTTTAGCATGACAGTATTTATTAAAACTAGGCATTTTAAGTTCAGTGTGCTGGCATATGCCTTATTTCCAGTACTCTGTATGCAGAGTCTGAGAGACAACTGTGAGATCCAGGCTATGTAGTAGAACCTTCTTAAAGGAATACTGAGAACAAGAAAATAGACTTCTCCATGAAGAGCACACCAAAATGGTTATCCAATACCAAATAGTCAGCCCCCAAACTGTACAGATAAGGAATATTATACAAACTATACAAGTTGCATTTACATACACACACACACACACACACACACACACACACACACACACATATATATATATATATATATACATGTGAATATACATATATGTATATACATATATATACATATGTGTGTGTAACCATATATAAAACAGAGAGGCTTCTAATTTGAAATAAGGAAATAAGAAAGGCTTTGAGAAGAAAAAAGAAAGGGGAAATTAGATGAATGCATTTTAATATCACCAAATAAAAAGTATAGAAGCAATAGGAAACAAAACCCTGGGAAATGTCTCTTGAATATTAATTCATTTTTTACTGTCATAATAGTAAAGCTATTATGTGCTGGCTTTTTCTGAAATACTATTTTTATTTTCAATATTAATAGACATACTACAATTGTTCTTGCATTAAAGAAGGATTGACAACTGCTGATATTGATGGTCAATATATTGATGCTGTTTCTGGAACATGTGATACCAAATGCCTTACATTACCTTTGTTTTTTGCATTTTACTTTACTGCAACCATTTATTCTAATCTCTGTAGTATACCAGCCTTCTTGATTATCATGCAGTAAGTATGTAATTTTTATAATTATCAAGAAGTTAGCACATAAGAATAATACATTTAGAAATACTTCAAATTATTACAGCAAATGATTTTCTGTGATTTATTGTAATAAATATAAATAGAAAATATTTATATTGTTAAAATTTATATACATACATAATTTTTCCTTTTACTTATTTTACTTAGTCATTTTTCTGTAGTACATATAAATGCTACATTTATTCTCACTTTAATTTAAAATGCAACCAGTTATTATACATAAGTATACTGTAGCTGCCTTTATGTATACTTATTATACATAAGTATACATAAGTATACTAAATACAAGTATACTTGTATTTAACTATAATTCTACATTAACAGCAGAGTCATGAGAAAGCATAAGTGTCAATAACAAGGGACCTCAGTAACTTTTACAATGTCAATTTAATAAAATGACCCAATATTTGCCATTCATGTGTTTGTGCAGAATTTAGACCCTAAATCCGACAGAGGGCTAATATCTAATATATACAAAGAACTCAAGAAAGTAGAACCCCATTAAAAACTTTGAATACCCAGGACATAATCCACAAATTAAATGATGTCCAAAAAGAATGGAGGAGTGGCCCCTGGTTCTGGAAAGACTCAGTGCAAGAGTATAGGGGAATTCCAGAACAGGGAAATGGGAAGGGGTGGATGGAAGAAGAGGGGGACGGAAGAGGGTTTATGGGACTTGCGGGGAGTGGGGACCCAGAAAAGGGGAAATCATTTGAAATGTAAATAAAAATATATCAATTAAAAAAATGCAACCAGTTTTGGAATTGAATATATTGCTCTTTAACTATATAGCAAATATAGCTATCTATGCACCAGGAACAACAACTTTAAAAGAAACCTTATATTTACCTTGTAGAATATACATGAGGAATCTATAATCAAGAAAATTTTAAATTGTCACCATAGATGTGAGTGTAAATTTGACTTATTAGTAATTGTATTTAACTATAATTCTACATTAACAGCAGAGTCATGAGAAAGCATAAGTGTCAATAACAAGGGACCTCAGTAACTTTTACAATGTCAATTTAATAAAATGACCCAATATTTGCCATTCATGTGTTTGTCCAGAATATGTTGAGCCCCTCTGTACTCCTGGGTGGATAGCTACCTTCCTGTGCCACTTGGAGATGGTGTGCTGTGGCAGAGGATGATCCCAAGCCAGGGACAGAAACCAGAAGGCTTCTGCCAGAAGGTTCCTCTGAGCTGCAGGGCAGGTCTCACCTGTGTTGTCTGCTCTGTGCTGCTAGGTGGATCGGGAAAATAATTCTAAACAATAAAAGAACTTCTGGAGAAATCCATCCCTGACCTCAAACTGTACTACAAAGCAATAGTGATAAAACCTGCATGGGATCAGTACTCAGACAGACGGGTTGATCAGTGGATTAGAATGGAGGATTCTGAAATAACTCACATCCTTGTGGACACATTATCTCTGACAAAGAAGACAAAAATATACAACATATACAACAGACAAAAGAAAACATCTTCAGTAAATGGCAGTTATCTAACTGGTAGCTTCTATGTAGAAAAAAATGAAACTGATCCATGTTTGTCACCTTGTACAGTTCACAAGAGGAATACCAGGATAGGGAAGCAGGGGTGGGTTGAAGGGGATGATTTTCAGGGGAGGGGGGGAACCAGGAAAGGGGACACCATTTGATGTGTTAATAAAGAATATACGTAATTAAAAAAAGACATAATTAAGAGACCCCCCCAAAGAAAAGATGTCAATTTAAAATACAGATTCACATTATTTTTTTCTCAAACAAATACTTGATTTAATTAATAAGAAATACAGTGGAAGAGTGGAAGTTAGAGCTGAAAAAGCTAATACCACCAAAAGAAGACATAACGAGTCACCTAACCTGGGGCCACGGGGGCTTCAGAGACTGAAACACTAGCCAAAGATGATGTAGAGGCTGCTACATTTATAGCAGATGTGAAGCTCTTGGTCTTTTTGTGTATCTCCTAAGAAGTGGAGCAAAGTCTCTGACTAGGGTCCATGCCATTGGATCACCTTTCTCTATCCAGACAGCCTAGTTGTTACCTCATTGAGAGACAATGTGCTTAGGCCTACAGTGACGAGATGTTACAGAGTATAGTGGTACACAAGACATCTCCTCTATCTCTGAGAAGATGAGAACAGGGAAGCAGAAGGGTAAGAGTGGGTCTGTGAGGAGAGGAGGGATGGGGAGTATCTGTATTCAGTGGGCACTGAATAAATTTTTAAAAAACTGTATATCATTCTATTGTAAAAGAATTAAAAGGAACTAAACCTCTTCACTTTTACTCATAAATGTCTATAATAAATTTTAGATTTTTCTTTTTGTCTTTTCTTCCAAACAAGCCTTTTCTGCCTTTAATGCTGTATTTCTGTGTATGGCTTGATAAATTAGACTGATTTGCCTCAGTGGGAGTTGGGGGGGGGGTGTAAGTGCCTCCTCTTTTGAATGATGCAAAATTATTTTTTTAAATTTCTTTTAATTTGGGATTGTGAATATAATAAGGGTACCACATGAAAGGGGAAACTCAGAAATTAGGATGATTCAAGTAAAATTGAATAAAGTTGCAACCAAATGTAGGATGGGTGTAAGGAATGCCATTCTGTCATATGGTATGCACCCACCATGCTCTGCAGGGAATAAGAGTGAGAACTCTTGTAAGGAAGACAACCTTCTGTGGAACTCACTCATACCAAGTAACCAGGGGGAGGAGCCTGAAGGTAAAGTGTGGACTTACGCTGTCTCCTTCATTCAAAGAATGGAGCCAATCCATATAGTTAGAACCCAATCAAAGACTAGAATGTTAAGTGTAGACTTACTAGTACAGTTTATGAGGTGTAGAATCTACCAGAAGCAGCAACCTAGGAAAATGCAGAGTGAACTTGACAATGCTGAAATGGAATCTAAGCAATACCACACCTGGCAGATGGAGGAAAGTAAATGGGAGAGCTAGACAGAGCTGAGTTGTTTCAGAAAAAAGGTGGCTTAGGCAGATTTAATTCATAAAGTTCTTTCCCATGAAAATAGTTACAGGGTTTGAGTTTTTGGTCGTCATGTTAAATAATGCAGAAATGGATAGATATACTCTGTGTCCACAGACAAAATTGAACTTTTGTCAACCAGCTAAATATTTGTGGTATAAATTAAGCATAACATATACATTTAAAAACATAAACCTAAAATGTATCATTCACAGGTAATATCATTGCTATTTATTTTCAGAAGTGTACCAACCAGTTGGACTTCAATGAGCATGGGTGTGGCATTTACAATTTGGAGATTCGTTGGTATGTGTTTTCAGCTATATTCAATGTACAAAATTGTTTAGCTTTGATATGTAAATTTTCACATATATTTAAACTTCAATCAATAATAATGTTAAGTGATACAAAACTGAATATGAGAGTACTATGAAATATTTAGGAGCTAAGTAAATACAGAGAGAAATTAAGTAAATGAAAGCCATCCAGTTAAACAAAGTATGCATCAGTTATAGTGTGTTAGATGAAGCCTTGTATTTGGAGCTGAAGTAATGTCATCATCACACACAAATTATACTGATAGGTTATAGAAAACATCCACATATTCTAAGTAATATTATACTTGTTGTATGCTTGTGGGTTCCCATAAGAAATTTGTCCTGTGAAATATTTGCCCTAATCATAGTTTTTGGCCATATTTATAGTAGTACACATAAATTTTCTCCTGTAGAATAATTCATTAAGAGAGGGGTTGTTTGTCATGTAAATGGTCTTGCTACTATTGCACCATGGGCACTACCTGCATGAAAGCTTCGTGCTGTTGTTGGGTCCGGCCATGGACAATACCCTACTTTTCTTCATCAGACTGGATAGCTCGCCCAACTCTCTGAGTGCTAGTCAGCAGAGATTTTTCAGGGTTTTCTCTGTATCTTGTAACTAAAGTGTGTGATATCTTCAGTAATCTGGTCTTATTATTTGGATCTGGTGGTACTATTATCAATGGACTTAGATTGTATTGTTTCAAGTGTCTTTACAGTCTCCCTGACCAATAACCAAGAGATAGAAAAGTATTTGACCCTGAGATTTTTGACTTATATTATTGTCTTCATGGAGAGTATTATTTACAAATGTCAGATACATCTGATCAAACACTGAAAAAATTCTTACCATATGAACCTGTTATACCATTCCTGGGCATTTAACCAAAGGAATTGATATCTTATTACATAATACTACCATATTCATTCTCACTGATTTTATATTGCATTATAGCTAGGAATGGAGGCAACTTATATGGTTAGCTGTTGTATTCTGTAGCTGCCAGCAACTACTACCAACTGGGTTGCTGGAACAGAATCTGAGGGATAGATGGGGAAGAGGCGAAAAGAATGAAGCCAGGATGTTAGTTCACTGATCAAGGCCCCAACTTTAATCGAGGTCAGAGGTCAGACCTTTTAACAGTTTGGGCAACCCCCTCCCCCCAGACTCTGGGCTGAGTTCCAGGGAAGTCTTCTGGTGGTCCTTGGCTCTACTGTTCAGGCAGCTGGGTGGGTCACCTGATTAACTCAGGAATTCGTAGACCTGAGGAACAATGAACTTAATCTTCACTCTGAGCTTCTCCACCCTAGGTGGAGCAGGTGCTCAAAGTAAGCTGGGAGAAGTTCACCTTGACCAATGTCAAGTACACTCTGAGGACTCCACCCTAGGATAAAAATTCCTGCTGTAACCTACTTCCCTATTATGCCCTAACATCAGATTCCTTCCTGGAGCCCTTGTCCTTTGCCATGGTCAAGTTTCTACCATGTGGCATGACACCCCAATATGGCTCTGTACAGTCAGCAGCTCTTAAATGAATCCCAATAATGCATACATATACACAGTATAACATATACATAGTATAACTTTGCTTACCAGTAATAAAAATGTGACATTGAGAAACTTTCATAAAAATGGATATATCCAAAAGGAATTATATTTAGTGAGGTCACTCATGTCTAATCATATAATTCTAATTGTTCCTTTTCATATGTGGATCTTAGCTTCTGATCATTTGTAGGTTTAAGCCAAAGTCCATGCTGAAACTGGAAATGGCCCATTGTTTGATAGGAAGCATTTTGGGAAGAGGTATGACAGAATATAGGTGAGATGAAAGTAGAGAGTAGAGAGGGAGAATGTAGGGAAGAGAAGGGTTCAGGCAGGGAGTGAAATAATAGAGCAGCAAAAGAAGGGCCAGGGAAGCCAAAGAGAAAATGAAGTCTTCATGAATAACTTACATGGGCAACAGTGGTCTTGCAGCGTGAGTAAAAGTGTATAAACGAGAATGATTAAAACTCATGTGTTATGAAACCATAAATGGAAATACTGGGTGCTGTGGTTTAAAGCAGATGGGCATGAGATGAAGGGAGGAGAAATAGAGGATGAATCAACCAAAACTAAGAATGATATAAGATTGATGAAATCTCACTAGCTTTTAAGCTAAATAAAAAATAAAATATATGAATAGAAAGTGTGTTTTAAGTTAATTGATAGCAACACAGTGAACCCATATCTCTGTGTGTGTATGTATGTGTGTGTGTGTGTGTGTATTTTGAGAAATTATTTTTATACTGTTTTTTTTATGAAGTACTTCTAATGCTTGACTATTTTATAGGAGCTATCATTGGACCATTAGGTTTAGAAGCAACATCAGATTTTACTTGCAATTTCTGGAACATTAATGAATGTGGAGAGAAAGTACGATGTTGGATCTACAATGAGGGAAATTTGGTCTACACATTTAAGACAATATGTAAGTGATGTGGATTGTATAAACTTAAGTTGAGTTTTGAATTTTCAACTGTTTATTCAAGGTAATAACTATGAATAAGTACTTTGATAATTAAAGGCTTACATAATTATGTAGGAAATATTTTATAAACTTGTATTACATAATTTATGTAAATGCTTATATTTTTCTGTTAAGTGGATTCTAGATTTCTGTGTTATACTTTAAGAAAGGGTAATCATGAGTATAATTTCAATGTGTTGACTATTTTGTATATGTATACAGCCAACTTAAATTTTCCTGTTGAGTTTTTAAAAGTAATAGATTTAAATATTAGATAAATTTGAATACAATCTGTAATAGCTGTTTGGTGGTTTGAATAGGTATCACTCTCACACAGACCCATTCATCTGTTTGAATGCTTGACCCTTAGGGAGTGACATTGCTAGGAGGTATGGCCTTTTGAAGAAGGGGTGGACCTTTTAGAGAAAGTATGTTACTGTGGAGTCAAGCTTAAGGTCTCCTAGGCTCAATCTATATGCCCAGTATGGCATACAGTCACCAGATATCTGCCAATCCATATGTAAAATTCTCAATTTCTTTTCCATCACGTCTAACTGCACTCCAGCATGCTCCCCACCATCATAGTAATGGACTAAGCCTCTGATAGTGTAAGCCAGTCCCAGTTAAATGATTCCTTTTGTAAGAGTTACTGTGGTGTCTTGCCTCACCAGTAACATCCTAAGATAGAGGCTGGTACCAGGGAATGGAGCGTTGCTATGTTAGGCCTGAACTTGATTTGATTTGGAAGGATGGGGATTTGAGCTTATGGGTAAGGAAAGCAGTGGAATGCATTTTAACTGTGAATAATGGGTCATAATAGTAAGAACATAAAATACAGTGGTGCTGAGGGTTATTTGAACTGTGGATACTACATTCAAGAAGTCTTCAAGCAGAAGGATTTTAGTATGTTGCCTAGAGATCTTTCTTGTGATATTATGGTGCAGAATATGGCTGCTCTTACCCTTGTCTGAAGAGTCTTCCTGAGCTAAAAGTGCAGACATGTAAATTAATTTCATTGACAAAATTTCAAACAGCTTAGGGTAAACTGTTCTCTGGTTCACTCATGTCAAGAACAGTTTGATGAAAAGGAAAAAGGAAAAATAAAAACTGTATGTTTCATGGAGAAAATGGGCACCAGGAAGTACAAAGGAGCTAAAAGCCATGTTCAAGCAGATAAACATATTAAAGACACTCGATGGAATAAAGGGATTTGTGACATCATGGCAAGATTCCAACAAGGTAAATTTCCATCTTGTCAAAATGAATTAAAGGACAGCTTAGGTCTAGGCATGGAGGTACATGCCTTTAATCCCAGTACGCAGGGGACAAAGGCATGCAGAGATCTGAGTTCATGGTCAGGATAGACTGCAGCTGGAGTTCCAGGAGAGTTAAGATTAGTTAATAAAGGAAACCATCAAAACAGAAAGCTGATGTAGATAGAATTGAATGATGGGGCCATGTTACAGCTCGAGCCAACCACAGAACTTGGCATCTTTGGACATGTGGTTCTGTCTTTAGAAGCAAGAATAAAAGAAAGAGGTTATGAAATCTTCCTCTGTGGCTAAGGAAAGTTGCTAACACAAGGACTGTGTCAAGGGTGTCCCTGCATGGAGATGGAGGGAGACCATTGTGTGAAGCTCTGAAGGTGAAGCTTGGATTGTCTTGGAGACACCAGTATGTTGGAGATGCCAGAGCCATTGGATTCCTGCTGAAGAGCAAAACATGGGGAATGAAATCAGCCCAACAGAGAGATGTTTGTTGAAATCAATAAAGATGAAAGGAGATGGAGATTTGAATAGCACTTTGACATCAAACACAGAGATGCAGAGTTCAAAGTTTGCCAAGCTGGGATTTTGTTCATTTGTGTGTGTGTGTGTGTGTGTGTGTGTGTGTGTGTGTGTTTTGCCTCTTTTTCATCCAGTGTTTTCTGACCATACTCCTTTCCCTAATTTTGGACAGCAATATATATTCCGTTCCATGCTGGGAATATGTGATCTGCTTTTTGATTTTCATGTTACAGTGAATTACAATTAAAAGACTGCATGCATCTCAGAAGACACTTGGCTCTTTAGTTTTTATACATTGTTGATACTGTGATAGACTATAGGGACTTAAGAAATTGGACTAAACATATTTTGCATTATGATCCAATTACAAACCTATTGGGGCCAGGAATTGAAATTTAGTAGTATGGTCCCCATAGACCCATGTGTTTGAATGCTTGACCAGTAGAAAGTGACACTATTAGGAAGTGTGTTGTTGTTGGAGTAATTGTGGCCCTGCCATTTATCACTGTGGAGGTGGATTTTGAGATTGTCTATGCTCTACCTATGCCCAGTGTAGCATAGAGTTTCCTTCTTCTGCATGCGGATCAAGATGTACAATGCTCAGCTCCATCTCTACCACCATCTCTGCCTTCATGCTGCCATGCTTCCCACCATGATAATCATGGACTAATATTCTGAAAATTTAAGCTAACACAATTTAAATGTTTTCCTTTATTTGAGTTGACATGGTCATGGTGTCTCTTCACAAAAATAAAATCCAAACTAAGTCAAATTGTAAATAATATCAAATATCATAAAAGCACTATTATCTCTATGAAGACTATACTTAAAATTTCATCATTTTTGGGAAGACATATCTATTACTGCTTATTAACTTATTGAAAATCCCTTGAAAGTATGAGAGAAGTGATGTTCAGGTATCATTGAGAAGTATCAGTGAATGCTTCTTTTAAATAAAATGCAGATTAATATAAGAGCTGTGTCTTAATTAGGATTTTACTGCTGTGAACAGACACCATGACCAATGCAAGTTTTATAAAAGACAACATTTAATTGGGGCTGGCTTACAGGCTCAGAGGTTCAGTCCAGTGTCATCAAGGCAGACACATGGCGGTATCCAGGCAGATATGGTGCAGGAGGAGCTAAGAGTTCTACATCTTCATCTGAAGGCTGACTTCCAGGCAACTAGGGTGAAGGTCTTAAGCCCAGACCCACAGTGACACACCTGCTCCAACAAGGCCACACCTCCTAATATGGTCACTCCTTGGGCCAATCATATATGAACTATCGTATTATACTCCCTGGCCCACATAGGCTTGTTCAAACATGAGTCTATGGGGCCCTACTTAAACAAAGCATAATGCAAAATACATTTAGTCCAACTTCAAAAGTCCCCGTAGTCTATAGCAGTCTCAACAGTGTTAAAAGTCCAAAGTTCAAGGTCTCTTTTGAGATTCATCCAATCACTTAACTGTAATCCTCCAAGCAAGACAGGAAACCAGCTGGGCAAAGTCCACACTCTGCATCTCAATGTCTGATAGTAAAGCAGTCTTCAGATCTTCAACTCCTTTTTCATCTTTGTTGACTGCAACAAAGGTTTTTCTTCTGGGCTTGTTCCACTCCCTGTTAGCAGATTTTTTTGGCAGGCATCCTGTGGCTCTGGCATCTTTAACATCTTGGGATCCCAAGTCAATTTCAGCTTCACAGCTTTTTGTTCCAATGTCTTAAATCCACACATGATCTTCTGTGCATCTCCAAAGAGCTGGTGTCACTTCTCCTGCTCTGCCCTCTGTAGCACTCTAAGTTCAGGTTGATCCACTCTGCTGCCACTGCTGTTCTTGGTGGTCATCCCTTGGTACTGGCATCTCCAATATGCTAGGGTCTTCCACTGCAACTATGCTTCACCAAACCTCTCATAGGCTCTCTTCATGGTACCAAGCCTCAACCCCTTTGCATGACCCCTTCAGTCCTGGGCTGTCAATTACAACTGAGGCTGCACTTTCACCAATGCCCTTCCATGGCCTCTCACAGTGCCAAACTTCAGTTGTTCTTCATGATGCCTTCATGCCTTCAAAACCAGTACAACCTGGATGATTCTTACATACTACCAAGTACAGCTGCAGCAGGAGGTACAACCTTGGCTATC
This sequence comes from Apodemus sylvaticus, assembly GCF_947179515.1. NCBI lineage: Eukaryota > Metazoa > Chordata > Mammalia > Rodentia > Muridae > Apodemus > Apodemus sylvaticus. The sequence continues at coordinate 16,229,266 of NC_067480.1, forward strand.
TCGGGAACACAGATTCTTTGTGCTCTCAGAAAACACTTCCCAGAAGATCTAACCTCAGTGATGCTGGTCTTTTCTTAATCACCACTAATTTCTTAGCTCCAGCTAACCAGCATCAATTGTCCCAGTAGTCTCCTCCTCCTCTTGAATATAAAGCCAGAGACACATGGCTGAAGCTGGTGAGTTCTGCTGCTTGCAGGAGCTGGAACATTGGCCCTCTTGCTCTATTACATTATCACTGGCTTCCTTTTTCCCAGCTCCTTCACTGCCTAAGCTTGGCTGTCCTGAGTCTTGCTCCATAGACTGATCTCAAGTGATCTGCATGCCTGTCTCCTAAGCACTGGGATTAAAGGTGTGGTCCACCAAGCCTTGTTTTAAGTTTTCTTCACCTAGAATTTGCTCTATTCTAGGCTGGCCTTGAACTCAGAGATCTGTTTATCTTTACCTCCTGGGATTAAAGGCTTGTACTACCAAGCCTGGACCTAAATTTAGCTGGGTGGAATCTTCCCCCAAGGTCACCACTCCCTAAATTCAATTTAAAATCCTTGAATTCAGCTCCATTTCACTTCCTGGAGTCCCTTTAATACTCAAACTAAATATTTTTTTTCCTTCCTTAGCTTGCTATGTTTGTTCAAAATTATCTTCATCAGACTTAACCAGAGAACAAAGTCTTTGTTGGGTTTTTTGAGACTTCCTTTGCAGATGCAATTAATATAAATCTCTTTACCTTAGCCCTAGGCAGTCTTTTCAGACAATGGCAAAATGCAGCTGTGTTCTTCACCAAAACATTACAAAACAATATCTTAGCCACAAATTAAAGTTATTCTCCACTAAAACCTCTTGGGTCATCAGGCCTACACAGTTCAAATGACCCTCAGCACCACTGTCTTCCATATTCCTACTAGGCTGCCTCATTAAGACCCACTTGCATTTCATGGCTTTCCAAATCCAAAGTCCCCAAATCCACATTCTTCCAAGCAAAAGCATTGTCATGCTTATCACAGCAACATCCCAGTCCCTGGTACCAACTTCTGCCTTAGTTAGGGATTTAATGTTGTGAACAGACACCATGACCATTCCAAGTTTTATAAAAGACAACATTTAATTGGGGCTGGCTTACAGGCTCAGAGTTTCAGTCCAGTGTCATCAAAGCAGAAACATGGCAGCATCCAGGCAGATATGGTGCAGCCTCCTGCTGAAAGATCTACATCTTCATCTGAAGGCTGCTAGTAGAAGACTGACTTTCAGGCAACTAGGGTGAGGGTCTTACCCTTCCTCTCCCCCCCCCCCACAACCACTGTCACCTACCTACTCCAACAAGGCCACATCTTCTAATAGGGTCACTCCCTGGGCCAATCATATATGAACTATCACAAGCTTCAAGAAAATATATTGGAACAAACTGACAAAATATCTGCTAAGAAGGTAGAAGAAAATTATGCTAATTTAGATATTTTACCTAAAAGTCCAAGAGTGATGGACCCCACACAAGATGAATACTTTCATTTGATAAAATATATGTGCATAAAAGGCATGAATAGTGAATGTGATTTAATAGAATTGGTATCAGCATGTTGATACAGAAAGTAATGTTGAATGTGTGCATGTTTGTGTTAATGAGGGCAGTTATGCTAAGTACACTTTGGAATGTACTCTATAGGGTTATGTCCACTGTATAGATATAAATGAGAGAATGCAAACAGAAAAGAGAGTATGTAAAAGAACTTCAATTCAACAGAAAGAAAAAAATCAGAAAATAAGAACAAATTAGAAATATGAAGCCAATAACACAGGAGCTGAGTTGATAAAGTATAATTTCAGTGGGTGGCTCACATATGCACGAAAAAGATCTGGCAAGTCATTTAAAATTATCCAGTCAAGAAAACACAAAGCAAAGAAAATATGAGATAGTGAAGAAAAGCTATATGGGTTATTTATCACCATTTAGAAATTTCACAAAGAATGTTCAGTAATATCTCTAACTGATGAATGGATAATGATCATATGACACTAAATGCCAGATACTATTCTTATCCAAAAAGGAAAAAATGTCTCTTTTGAAAATATAAATAAATCTTATAGATATTATGTATATTACTATTACATTTTCAATTGCTCTAAAAATTAGTTGAATGTTGGTATTATATAATAAAGTTTATATAGTCCATAGGCTGGGAGTTTTAAATTCCAAATAGGATTACAATTCTAAAAGGACAATTTTGCTGCATCAGATCATAGTCAATATAATGTCTGGGAACTATCATAGACCTAGCATATTGTGAGACAGGAAGCTAGAAAATCCAGAGCTTAGACTTATTGCTACAATGGGAAGTAATCAAGGTCAATGACTTGTAAAATCCATATTTGTAGTGTTCTCTATGAGTCTTCCACTGTGCCCAACCTCTGATGAGACTCATCACCAGTGTATTAACATAATAGAATTAATCTTCTGATGCCTAAATATCCAATCTGTAGCAATCCATCCATGGCCTCCAAGATCCATGAACTTTTCCTAATGTAAAATATAATAATCCCATCCTCATAGTGCCAAGGACCCTGCAGCATCCCTGAAAAGATTAAATCCACAGGTTTAACTAAGTGAAAGCATTTTCAGATATGATCTGCTGTTTTAAAAAGATACATGTCTACAAATTAGGAGTGTGACAAGCACAGGATAAACATCAGTAGTCCAAAGGAAGATGTCGGGAAGTGGGAATGAGTGCTGATGCCAGAACAAAGACTAAAATCCAGCATAGAAGATACAGAGTCTTCAATTTCCAAATATGCTATTACATAAACATTGCAATGCTGGGTGGCCCCTCAGGGAACATTTGATCTCTGATGTTAATGAACCTTTAGGACTCAGAGTTTTTATTTTGCTCTGGCTTTGCAGATTATCTATAACTTTATCTGATGCAGTAGTATATTTTTTTACATCTCTGCTTGTTAATTGTCCCCTTTTCAGGTCTACTTCCAAAACTCAACTTCCCATCACTCCATTAAGTCTATACTGTATAGGCTCAAACCTTGTAGCACATATCAGTCTGCTCTTCAGGACTTCCTGTGAGAATTTGGTTGAAACTGTCAGGAACCCACAGCACTTGCATTTTGCTTCCCTGGACAACCAGGACCACTTAGTATGATCTGCTGTCAATGTGAGTTGTGAACTGAAGTCTATGCCATGGCTATTTCTGTGGCACTCACTCGGCAGCAAGGAGAGGAAGTTCCCTGAGCAACAAGTCCATTTCTGGTCTGGAATGCTCTGTAGGCCTTTCTTCATTGTTCTGATCCTCAACTGTCCACTCCTGCAGAGTCACACTAATCTCATTAGTGAATGCTTACTGGGCCACACTTAACGTTTTGTTCTTCCAAACATGGTTTAGCTCTTTCCTGACCACACTATAAAATTTCCTTGTCTGTACTAATCTAAAATTCTAAATAAAACCAACCAGTACTGCCCACTGCATATCATTACTGTTTGGTAGTTTGAATATTTCCCTCTCAGTATTAAGCACATCTCTTGGTATTTTGTTGGACTTTGTTCTGTGCAATCAGTCCAGGTCAGTCTTTGTAAGACTATAAAGGAATGCTGCGTTCTCTCACACATCCTTTTAGGGTCAAAGTGAGGTTTTCTACATGTTGCTCCCATCTACTGGCAAAAATATACTCCATGTCACTCTCATGAAGTTCTCCCTCCTCTGGATTTTAATTCCTTATATCTTTAGTTAATTGAAGATAAAAAAATTTAGTGTATTGTCTGGATATTTTCCATTGTGGTCAGATACGTTTTTTTTACTAGCACACCACTCTTCTTGGAAAAGTTACCAAGTTTATTTTTAATAATTTCTCATTCTTTTCTAACTTTCTACTTCCAAATGTTCATTACAGTCATTCATTCCTTATAATTTTCATAGAAATATTACTTTTCTATCACAGATAACTATGTATTTGAAATGTTATCACTTAAAATAGATTCCCTAGTCCATAAATGGAAAAGACTTAATAATGTTTCTTATTGTTTGAAGTGAGTGTATTAGATTGTTGGATTCCATAGCTGCCTGCAGCTATTATGAACTGGGTTGCTGGAACAGAAACTGAGGGAAAGAGGGAAGGGGCAAAAAAGAAAAAAGGCCAGGACAATGTTTTACTGATCAAGGCCAGAACTTTAATGTAGGTCAGACCTTTTAACAGTTTGGGTAAACCCTTCCCCCCAGACTTAAGGAGATATCTGAGAAATCATTGGCTCCTCTTCTCAGCAGGTCGCCTGCTGGGATTAAAGGACTTCATGTTTTACAGGTCCCAGGTTGTTTCCAGGTGAGACTGCCCTGAGGCACCCTTGATTTCCAGGTGAAAGCAGCTGTATGGTTCTCAGAAGAACAAAGGCCAGGGTTAACACAAGCAGAAGGCTGGGGGTGGAGGCCAGGAATATCACAGACCTATCAAATGGGCTGAGAAACCCAGCTCAGTGCTGTGGTAGAAGGGACATTAGATAACTGGTATTGATTTGCTACACTATTTGGACTCTAACAGGCTGTTTCACTTGTGAAATTTAATTATTTTTATGTAATATTTGTAATTATAAGAAATTTGAGGGTCTGCCTGCACTCAGGAACTGAGCACATAGGTGGTTTGTCTGCCAGCCCGCCGGGAGTGGGGCCTGTGTCTTGCCCAGAGAGCTGCAGAAGGAGAGAAGACCTGCGGCAATATTCGCTGCCTGCCAGGACAAAAAAGGATCACTAGGTACTGTATCACCCTGAGCTTTAGATCTCTGGTAGTACAAACTGCCAGGAGTCTGCCTCCACCAAGGAACTGAGTACATAGGCGGTTTGTCTGCCAGTCCGCCGGGCATGGTGCCTGAGTTCTGCCCAGAGAGCAGCAGAGGAAGAGATTCCCTGTGGCCATATTCGCTGCCTGCCAGGACAGAAAGGCGTCACTAGGTACTGGATCACCCTGAGCTTTAGATCTCTGTGGGTACAAATCTCCAGGGGTCTGCCTGCACTCAGGAACTGAGCACATAGGCGGTTCATCTGCAAGCCAGTCCTTCACAGGACCTGTGTCCTAGGTGAGAATCAACACAGGGAGTGACCCCCCACACACTATCTTCGCTCCATAATAGAGCAGACAAAGAACACCTGGTTGACCTTGACAACCTAAGTATAAAATTGCTTGAGGCAAGACTGAGAAGGGCTCCAAAGGCACAAAAGAGGAGGGTAGCATATCAGTAATCTGTGCCAGAGGAAACCCAGTCATCCAGTGTTGCAGAAATAACCTTAAAGATCCATAGTAGGTTGAAGCACCAGCCAGTGACAATAAAACCAACTAACACCTGGGAGAACTAGATGGTTAAGGCAAACAAAAGAATGTTACTAACAGAAATCAAGGCATTATGGCAGCATCGGAACCCAATTCTCCAACAATAGCAAGACCTGGATAACCCAACACACCAGAAAAACAAGATTTGGATTTAAAATCACTGGTCATGATGTTGGTACAAGAACACATGAAGGACATACTTAAGGAAATTCAGGAGAAAATGGATCAAAAATTAGAAGCCCTTACAAGGGAAACACAAAAATCATTGAAAGAAATTCAGGAGAATACAAAAGCCAATAAGGAGGAAATGCAAAAATCACTTAAAGAAATACAGGAGAACTTTGATCAACAGGTAGAAGTCATGAAAGAGGAAACACAAAAATTTCTTAAAGAATTAGAGGAAAACACAAACAAGCAAATGACAGAACTGAGCAAAAACTTCCAGGATCTAAAAACAGAAGTAGAAACAACTAAGAAAGCACAAAGGGGGAGACAACTTTGGAGATAGAAAACCTTGGGAAGAAATCAGGGACCATAGATGCAAATATCAACAACAGAATACAAGAGATAGAAGAAAGAATCTCAGATGCCGAAGATACCATAGAAACCATGGACTCAACAGTTAAAGAAAATGAAAAATGCAAAAAGCTTGTAACCCAAAACATCCAGGAAATCCAGGACACAATGAGAAAGCCAAATCTAAGGATTATAGGCATTGATGAGAGTGAAGATTTACAACTTAAAGGGCCAGTAAATATCTTCAACAAAATTATGGAAGAAAAATTCCCTAGCCTAAAGAGAGAGATGCCCATAAATATACAAGAAGCCTACAGAACTCCAAACAGACTAGACCAGAACAGAAATACCTCCTGTCACATAATAATCAAAACCCCAAATGTACTAAACAAAGAAAGAATACTTAGGGCAGTAAGAGAAAAAGGGCAAGTAACATATAAAGGAAGACCTATCAGAATTACATCAGATATCTCACCAGAGACCATGAAAGCTAGAAGATATTGGGCAGAGCTCATGCAGACTCTAAGAGAACACAAATGCCAGCTGAGACAACTATACCCAGTGAAACTCTCAATTACTATAGATGGAGAAACCAAGATATTCCATGACAAAACCAAATTTACACAATATCTTTCCACAAACCCAGCCCTACAAAGGATAATAGGGGGAAAACACCATTACAATGAGGGAAACTATATCCTAGAAAAAGCAGAATATTAAGCTTCTTTCATCAAACCCAAAAAAGATAACCACACGCGTGTAAAATTAACATAAAAAATGATAGGAAGCAATAACCACTACTCCTTAATATCTCTTAACATCAATGGACTCAATTCCCCAATAAAAAGACATAGACTAACAGACTGGTTATGTAAACAGGACCCTAAGTTTTGCTGCATACAGGAAACACACCTCAGTGTCAAAGACAAAAACTACCTTAGAGTAAAAGGCTGGAAGACAATTCTATAAGCAAATGGTTCCAGGAAACAAGCCGGAGTTGCCATTCTAATATCAGATAAAATTGACTTTCAACCTAATGTCATCAAAAGAGACATGGAAGGTCACTTCTTGCTGGTCAAAGGAAAAATCCAACAAGAAGAACTCTCAATCCTGAACATCTATGCCCCAAATACAAGGGCGCCCTCATTCATAAAAGAAACTTTACTAAAGCTCAAAGCACACATTGCACCTAACACAATAATTGCGTGTGACTTCAACACTCCACTCTTACCAAAGGACCGGTCAGGAAAACAGAAACTAAACAGGGAGACAGTGAAACTAATTAAAGCTTTGGACCAATTGGAGTTAATATATATAACTTTTCATCCCAAAGCAAAAGAATATACCTTTTTCTCAGCACCTCATGGTACCCTCTCCAAAACTGATCATATAGTTGGTCACAAGACAGACCTCAACACATATAAGAAAAGTGAAATAATTCCATGCCTCCTATCAGATCACTTTGGAGTAAAAGTAGTCTTTAATAACAATAAAAACAACAGAAAGTCCACACACTCATGGAAACAATACTCTACTCAATTATACCTTGTTCAAGGAAGAAATGAAGAAAGAAATCAAGATTTCTTATAATTTAATGAAAATGAAGGCACAACATACACAAATCTATGGGACAAAATGAAAGCAGTGCTAAGAGGAAAACTCATAGCTTTGAGTGCCTCCAAAAAGAAATTCGAGAGAGCATACACTAGAAGATTAATGGAATAAATGAAAGACCTGGAACAAAAAGAGGCTAATTCACCCAGAAGGAGAAGAAGACAGGAAATCATCAAACTCAGGGCTGAAATCAATCAAGTAGAAACCAAGAGAACCATACAAAGAATCAGCAAACCGAAAAGCTGGCACTTTGAGAAAATCAACAAGATAGATAAACCCTTAGCCAGACTAATGAAAGCACTCAGAGACAGTATCCAAATTAACAAAATTAGAAATGAAAACAGAGATATTATAACAGAAACCAAGGAAATTCAAAAAATCATCAGGTCCTACTACAAAAACCTATACTCAATACAACTGGAGAATTTGGAGGAAATGGACATTTTCTTAGACAGATACCCATTACCAAAATTAAACCAAGATCAAATAGACCATCTAAACAGACCCATAACCCCTAAAGAAATAGAAGGGATCATAGATAGGTTTCTGACCACAAAAAGCATAGGACCAGATGGTTTCAGTGCAGAATTCTATCAGACCTTCATAGAAGAACTAACAGCAATACTCTTCAAACTATTCCACCAAATAGAAACAGAAGGAACACTACCCAATTCCTTCTTCGAAGCCATTATTATGCTGATACCAAAACCACACAAAGATCCAACAAAGAATGAGAATTTCAGGCCAATTTCCCTTATAAATATCGATGCAAAAATACTAAATAAAATTCTTGCCCACCTAATCCAAGAAAACATCAAAACGATCATCCACCATGATCAAGTAGGCTTCATCCCAGGAATGCAGGGATGGTTCAATATAAGGAAATCCAAAATTGCTATCCACTACATATACAAACTCAAAGAAAAAAACCACATGATCATTTCATTCGATGGTGAAAAAGCATTTGACAAAATTCAGCATCCTTTCATGCTAAAAGTCTTGGAAAGGACAGGAATTCAAGGACCATATCTAAACATAGTAAAAGCAATATACAGCAAACTGGTAGTCAACATCAAACTAAATTGAGAGAAACTTGAAGCAATCTCACTAAAATCAGGGACTAGACAAGGGTGCCCCCTCTCTCCATATCTTTTCAATATAGTTCTTGAAGTCCTAGCTAGAACAATTAGATAACATTTGGAAGTCAAAGGGATACAAATTGGAAAGGAAGAAGTCAAACTATCACTATTTGCAGATGATATAATAGTATACTTAAGTGACCCAAAAACTCTACTAGAGAACTCCTACAGATGATAAACAACTTTAGCAAAGTGGCTGGCTACAAAATCAACACAAGCAAATCAGTAGCCTTTATATTCTCAAAGGATAAGCAGACTGAGAGAGAAATTAGGGAAATGACTCCCTTCATAATAGCTACAAACAGCATAAAGTATCTTGGGGTGACTCTAACCAAACAAGTGAAAGATCTATATGACAAGAAGTTAAGATCTCTGAAGAAGGAAATCGAAAAAGTTCTCAGAAAATGGAAAAATCTTACATGCTCATGGATTGGCAGGATTAATATAGTTAAACTGGCCATCTTGCCAAAGGCAATCTACAGATTCAGTGCTATCCCCATAAAAATCCCAACCCAGTTCTTCATAGAGCTAGAAAGAGCAATTCTCAAATTCATCTGGAATAACAAAAAACCCAGGATAGTTAAAACTATTCTCAACAGTAAAAGAACTTAAGGGGTATTCAGTATCCCAGACTTTAAACTTTACTACAGAGCAATAGTGATAAAAAACTGCATGGTATTGGTACATTTTCAGGCAAGCAGATCAATGGAATAGGATTGATGACCCAGAAATGAACCAACACACCTATGGTCACTTGATCTTCGACAAAGGAGCTGAAAGCATCCAGGGGAAAAAAGACAGTCTTTCCAACAAATGGTGCTGGTTCAATTGGAGGTCAGCATGCAGAAGAATGCAAATCGATCCATTCTTATCTCCTTGTACTAAGCTCAACTCCAAATGGATCAAGGACCTCCACATAAAACCTGACACACTGAAACTAATAGAAAAGAAACTGGGGAAGACCCTTGAGGACATGGGCACAGGGGAAAAGTTCCTGAGTAGAACACCGATAGCTTATGATCTAAGATCAAGAATTGACAAATGGGACCTCATAAAACTACAAAGTTTCTGTAAGGCAAAGGACACTGTCAAAAGGACAAAACGTCAACCAACAGATTGTGAAAGGATCCTCACCAACCCTAAATCCGACATAGGGCTAATATCTAATATATACAAAGAGCTCAGGAAGGTAGAACCCAGAGAACTAAATAACTCCATTAAAAAGTGGGGTACTGAGCTAAACAAAGATTTTTCACATGAAGAACTTTGGAGGGATGAGAAACACCTTAAGAAATGTTCAACATCATTAATCATTAGGGAAATGCAAATCAAAACAACCCTGAGATTTCACCTCACACCAGTCAGAATAGCTAAGATCAAAATCTCAGGATACAGCATGTGTTGGAGAGGATGTGGAGAAAGAGGAACACTCCCCCACTGCTAGTGGGATTGCAAGATGGTGCAACCACTTTGGAAATCAGTCTGGCGGTTCCTCAGAAAACTGGGCATGACACTTCCTCAGGACCCTGTTATACCACTCCTGGGCATATACCCAGAGGATTCTTCAGCATGCAATAACGACACATGCTCCACTATGTTCATAGCAGCCCTATTTGTAGTAGCCAGAAGCTGGAAAGAGCCCAGATGTCCTTCATCGGAGAAATGGATACAAAAAATGTGGTATATGTACACAATGGAGTACTATTCAGCCATTAGAAACAATGAATTCATGAAATTCTTAGACAAATGGATGGAGCTAGAGAACATCATACTAAGTGAGGTAACCCAGTCTCAAAAGATCAATCATGGTATGCACTCACTGATAAGTGGATATTAACCTAGAAACTTTGAGTACCCAAGACATAATCCACATATTATATGATGTCCAAAAAGAATGGAGGAGTGGCCCCTGGTGCTGGAAAGACTCAGTGCAAGAGTATAGGGGAATTCCAGAACAGGGAAGTGGAAAGGGGTATATGGAGGAGGAACAGTGGGAGGGAAGAGGGCTTATGGGACTTGCGGGGAGTGGGGACCCAGAAAAGGGGAAATCATTTGAAATGTAAATAAAAAATATATCAATTAAAAAAAATGAAATTTGAGGCTGATTTCTGAGTTTGAGGCCAGCCTGGTCTACAGAGTGAATTCCCGGACAGCTAGGGCTATCCAGAGAAACCCTGTCTCGTAAAACCAAAATAAATAAGTAAATAAATAAATGAAATTTGAGACAAAAATTAAATGTATAAAAGAATAATTAGTATTTATGTGTGGAAAGTGATAAACATAAACAATTAAGGTATAAAAACTTAAAGCAAGTTTAAGTCTTGAATCATACTTCAATTTTGAAAATATACCTTATGTAACTCACAAATTAACACAGTTTATGAATTAATGGAACATTACTTTTTGGAGGCTCTCTGATAAGTATGAAAACTGGTAAGCATTTCAAAACACATAATTAGACCTAAGGTTATAATATCATTTTGTAAATGGGGAATTAACACCTTCAGAAGTAAGATATATGTTTTCTTTGGGTAAATGATATTTTTCATTTTAAAAACTTGTTAAATGTGATATAGCTACCCTTCTCTTTTATTTCAGGGATCATGCTGCAAGTATTGGCATGCTTGCTTTGTCTTTATGCAGTTTACAGACATGATTACGTGGTAAAAAAAAAGACTAAGAACCTGGCTATATCTGTAAAGAGTAAAAAACGAGAAACAGCAGTAGGAGGAGCAAAAAAAAGAGGAGGAGCAGAAAGAGGAGGAGGAGCAGAAAGAGGAGGAGGAAAAGGAGAAGAAGAGGAGGAGGAGGAAGAAGAAGAGGAGGAGGAGGAAGAAGAAGAGGAAGTAGTAGAAGAAAAAGAAGAAAAGATTATTTTCTAACTGATTTCTTCATTTGGTAATGATTTCTTGCTTTCCCTTCATCGATGGATTATCATATTGATAATATTAAAACAATAACTGTGAACAGTTACATTTAAAACTATGCTTCATATTATCACCCAATTTTTATTTGTTATGTAAAACTATCATTTTCATTAAGATAATTGTTAAGATAATTGGAGTACAGGTAATTGTTCTTCAATAATCGTATAAATTAAAAAGTTCCTCATAGAACATGTAATGAAGTTTAACTTACATTTGTATTCAACTTTCAAAGTATATTATTGTAGCTTTTTAGAGTCAACATTATATTCATTGATGGCTTGACATTGATTTTTCTTGAAAAATTACGCTATCCGTTCTTTGCTATTTTGTACTTTAGAAGACATGAATTTAATGTCTTCACATATCTCTACCTTTTACTTTCACCTGGATTTTATTAACTATACCCAATATCCTGAGTCAATTTTCCATTTTCCTTTATTCTTATATTTACATTTAATCACATTTTATTTAATAAATATTTTTTGTGAAGAAACAGTTGCGCTTGAAAAGGGAATAGGTATCAATGTATGGAATTATCATTGAGTTAAAATTTTCTTCTAAAGAACTTTTAATTTTTCACATATTATTCACATGTTTCTTGTATTTTACAAGAACTAGATAACTGATATTCTATAGCAAGAACTCATAAGCCAGTTTCCTGTGCTGTTTCCTTATCTGGGAGAACTGACAATTTTGGATGGAAATGTGTTCTTGCATGGAAGGGTGGCTCTGTCACACCCACATCACTTGGAAGTGTGAAGCAGAAACTATCCATTGTACTCCTACTCTTTATATTGAACGTACAACATGAAAATTTATAAACTAGTTGTCTTAGTTAGGGTTTTGTTGCTGTGAACAAACACCATGACCAAGGCAACTCTTTAATTTTTATTGGATATTTTATTTATTTACATTCCAAATGTTATCCCCTTTTCTGGTTTCCTCTCCGGAAAAATCACATCCCATCCTCCTCCCTGCTTCTGTGAGGGTGCTTCTTCACCCACCCACCCACTCCTGCCTTCCTGCCCTGGCATTCCCCTACACTGGAGCATGGAGTCTTCACAGGACCAAGGGCTTCTCCTCCCATTGATGTCTGACAAGTCTATCATCTGCTACATATGTGGATGGAGATATGGGTCCCTCCATGTGTACTCTGTTATTGGTGATTTAGTCCCTGGGTGGGGAGGCTGGGTTACATGTTCAAAGTTCCATCAAGCGAGGAGTATGGCAGCATCCAGGCACATGTGGGGTTGGAGAAGCAGAATTGTCATCCAAAGGCAGGCAGGAGATGATTGGCTTCTAGACAGTTAGGATGAGGGATTAAAACCTAATAACACACCTATTCCAACAAGGCTAAACCTCCTAATAGTGCCACTCCTTGAGCCAAGCATGTTCAAACCACTAGTTTTATGTGAAAATTGACTAACTCTTTTTGGTTTAAATTTGTAGGACTGGAGAATCTGTCAGGTTCTGTGTTCTAAGGACAGCAGTATATCCTTTGAAGATTTCATAAGATGTGGCTGTGCAACAATTTCAGAAGAGAAAAATACCATTAAAGTATCTATGAGGATCTTTATTTTCATAATAAAAATACTTATATGAAACATTTCTAATCATGTTTTATGGATTAGTACTTTTTCTTAGTTATATTGAGGGGACTGTGTGTTCTTGGCATAGGTCATACCTAAGCAGTTCTCAGGAGTCAGTTTTCCCATACCAGCTTGTGGTCTATTGGCATAGAGCTAAGGTTTTCATCTCTATGGACAACCACCTTTACCCACTACGCCATTTGCTAGCCCTGGAATAGGATTTTAAAATATTATTCTATGTGTGTGTAATACAGATTCCCGTAAGAATTAGTTTCAAATTTTTAAATTATAACTATTCAAATATTCTTAAATCTACTGGGGCATGCCTGTCCACTGGATATGGTCTATGCAGATTCTATCTCCCTTGTGTAGGGTATTTTGACCAATGTCCTCACTGTTGGGCCCTGGGAACTCTTAGGTCCCTGGCATTTGTTTTTGTTTTTGTTTAACTTTTTATTATATATTTACTTTATTTACATTTCAAACATTTTCCCCCTTTACAGTCTCCCCTTTGGAAGCCCCTATCCCATCCCCCCTACCCCTGCCTCCGTGAGGGTGCTCCCCCACCTACCCATACACTCCCTTCTTCCTGCCCTGGCATTCCCCTACACTAGGGCATCCATCACCCTCAGGCCAAAAGGCCTCTCCACTCACTGATATTTAACAAGGCCATCCTCTGCCACATATGCAGAATGGCTACCTCCAGCTCCCTCTCCCCCACTGCTACTCACCTATTTTCAAATTCCTGACCATCTGTACTTCTTATATATCCCCATATCTGAACTGGTCCCATTTTTCTCTCACCCTCCTTTCTTCCTCCCATATCCCTCTCTCCTTCTAGTTCCAGAGATTATTCTCTTCCCCCTACTGGGTAGGACTATAGCATGCACACTTTGGTGTACTCTTCTTTCTTCTTGAGTTTCATATGATCTATAAGTTGTTTTGTAGGTATTCCCAGCTTCTTTTTGGCTAATATCCACTTATCAGTAAGTACATACCATGTGTTTTCTTTCATGACTGGGTTACCTCACTTAGGATGATATTTTCTAGTTCCAACCATTTGCCCAAGTATTTCATGAAGTCATTGTTTTTAAAAGCTGAGTCGTATTCCATTGGATAAACCTACCACTTTTCCTGTATCCATTCCTCTGTTGAGGAATATCTGGGTTGTTTCCAGCTTCTGGCTATTATAAATAAAGCTTCTATGAACATAGTGGAGCATGTGTCCTTGTTATAACATGGAGCATCTTTTGGGTATATGCCCAGCAGTGGTAGAGCTGGTCCCTTAGAACTATGTCCAATTGTCTGAGGAACCACCAGACTGATTTCCAGAGTGGTTGTACCAGCCTGCAATACCACCAGCAATGGAGGAGTGTTCCTCTTTCCTGCATCCTTGCCAGCATCTGCTGTCCCCTGATTTTTTTTTTTTATCTTAGTCATTCTGATTGCTATAAGGAATCATAGATTTGTTTTGATTTGCAGTTCCCTGATGACTAAGGATGTTGGAAATTTCCTTTTTAAAATTTATATCTTTCCTTTTTTCTTTCTCTCTCTTTCTCTCTCTCTTTTTTTCTCTCTCTCTTTCTTTCTTTCTTTCTTTCTTTCTTTCTTTCTTTCTTTCTTTCTCTCTCTCTTTGTTTCTCTCTCTCTTTCTTTCTTTCTTTCTTTCTTTCTTTCTTTCTTTCTTTCTTTCTTTCTTTCTTCTTTCTTTCTTTCTCTTTCTTTTGTTCATTTGTTCTTTCTTCCTTTATTTCTTTTAAACTCCAGATTTTATTCCCCTCCCAGTCCACCCTCTGACTGTTCTACATCTCCTATCTCCTCCCTGTACCCCTGTCCCCACCCCCCACCTCCACTGCACTCCTGTCCCCACCTCCCACCTCCACTGCACCAGACCTCTAAACTCCTTGTGGCCTCCAGTCTCTTGTGGGTTAGATTCATCTTCTCTGAGTAATCCCAGACACAGCAATCCTCTGCTGTATATGTGTTAGGGGGCCTCATATCATCTGGTGTATGCTGCCTCCAGTATCTGAGAGATCTCTGGAGTCCAGGTTAATTGAGACTGCTTGTCTTCCTACAGTGCCATACTTCTGCTTGGCTTCTTCCAGCTTTACCCTAATTCAACCACAGCAGTCAGCAGCTTCTGTTCATTGGTTGGGTACAAAATCTGCATCTGACTCTTTCTGCTGCTCATTGGGTCATTCAGAGGTCAATCTTGATAGGCCCCCTTTTGTAAGCATACATGTCATAGCCTCAATAATAGTGTCAGGCCTTGGGTTTTCCCTTAAGCTGGATCCCATTTTGGGCCTGTTACTGACCTCTTTTTCCTCAGGTCCTCTCCATTTTTTTTTTTGTTTTTGTTTTTGTTTCTTCAGTTCTTTCAGTTAGGAACAATTATGGGCCAGAGTTTTGACTGTGAGATGGCAACCTTATCTCTCACTTGATGCCCTGTTTTTCTGCTGGAGATGGGCTCTACAAGTTCCCTCTCCTCACTGTAGGACATTTCATCTAAGATCCCTCCCTTTCAGTCCTGAGAGTCTCTTACCTCCCAGTTCTGTTGTGCATTCTGGAGGTCCCCCTATTCTCCTATCTCCAGAGGTTGCATGTTTCCATTCTTTTTGCTGGTCCTCAGTGATTTCAGTCCTTTTCCTCCCACCCAATATATTCTTTAAGTGCTTCTTAGCCATTTGAGTTTCCTCAGTTGAGAATTCTATGTTTAGCTCTGTACCCCATTTTTAATAGAGTTATTTGATTCTCTGGAGTCTATCATCTTGAGTTCTTTGTATATTATGGATATTATCTGTCTATTGGATGTTGGGTTGGTAAAGATCTTTTCACAATCTGTAGATTCCAGTTTTGTCCTATTGACAGTGCCCTATGCTTTAAAGAAGCTTTTCTATTTTATGACGTCCCACTTGTCAATTCTTGATCTTAGAGCATAACCATTGATGTTCTGTTCAGGAAAATTTCCCCTGTGCTCATATGTTACAAGATTCTTCACCACTTTCTCTTCTATTAGTTTCATTGTATCTGGTTTTATGTGGAGGACGCTGATCCACATGGACTTGAGCTTTGTACAAAGAGTTAAGAATGAATTGATTTCCATTCTTCTAAATGTTGACCTCCAGTTGAACCAGCAACATTTGTTAAAAAATTTTTTTCCAGTTGGATGGCTTTGGCTCCTTTGTCAAAGATCAAGTGACATAGGTGTGTGGTTTCATTTCTGGATCTTCAATTCTATTCCATTGATCTACTTGTCTTTCTCTGTACCCATAGCATGTAGTTTTCATCACTATTCTTCTGGATGGTGATTTACACAGAAGTTCTTTTATTGTTGAGAATAGTTTATGATATCCGGGGTTTTTGTTATTACAGATACATTTGAGAGTTGCTCTTCCTCTATGAAGAATTAAGTTGGGATTTTGATGGGGAGTGCATTGAATCTGTGTATTGCTTTTGTAAGATGGCCATTTTTACTATGGTTCTCCTGCTGATCCGTGATCATGGGAGATCTTTCTATCTTCCGAAATTTTCTTCAATTTCTTTCTTCAGAGACTTGAAGTTCTTCCACTTGCTTGGTTAGGGTCACATCAAGATATTTAGTATGATTTGTGATATTCACCTCAAAAATATTAATCCAGAATTGCTTAATGCAGGGACAAATAGTGGAGCAGAAACTAAAGGAAAGGGCATCCAGAGACTGCCCCACCCAGGGATCCATCCCATCTGCTGATTCAAACCCAGACACTATTGCTGTTGCCAAGAAGTGCTTACTGACTGGTTCCACGTATAGTTGTGCACAGAGAGGTTCTGCCAGAACTGTACCATTACAGATGCAGATGTACACAGCCAAACATTGGACTGAGTGCAGGAACCCCAATGGTGAAGTAAGGGCAAGGACTGTAGAAGCTGAAGGGGTTTACAATCTCACAGGAAGAACAACAATATCAATGAACCAGAATACCCAAAGCTCCCAGGGACTAAACCACCAACCAAAAAGTACACAGGGGGTACCCATGTCACCAGCTAGATATGCAGCACAGAATTGCCTTATCTTGTGTTGCTAGGAGAGGAGCCCATTTGTCCTGTGGAGGCTTGATGACCCAGGATAGAGGAATGCTAGGCCACTGAGGCAGGAGTGGGTAGGCATTTGGGGGAGCATTCTTATATAGGCAGGGTGGGAGGGAGTAGGGGAATGGGGACTTGTGAATGGGAAACTGGGAAGATGAATAACATTTGAAATGTAAATAACAAAAAATTACTGAATCTAAATATGATTTGAATATATATAATATTAAATATAATATTCAGATTATCTTTGAGTGTACATAAAATATGTAATACTGCATTAAGAACACATTAAATCTGGTTTTGGCTCCTTTTTATCTATCTTGAAGAAAAATGAATATTATAAAAATGTATAAGTTGGGTGGTAGGGTCTTCACTTAGATTTTTGCTACAGTAGAATAGAAGTTCTGGTTCACAAATTCAGCATACTTCTAAAGAAGAGGCAAACACTGTAGATTAAAAAAATAAGCAACTACTTTCCTTAAAACCAATTTAGCTGTCTTTTATATAGCCCATTTATACCTATCTATAATGAACAAAGCACCAGTTAACGTGGTTGAGAAGTGTCCTTGTGTTTTATGGTGGAGCATCTTTTGGGTATATGCCCAGGAGTGATATAGCTAGTTTCTGAGGTAGATGAGCTGGGCTAAAAGTAGAAGAGCAATTGTGAGAGTGGCCAACCAATGACTCATCCATCTTGAGACATCCCTTATGAGAGGGAGACTACCCCTGACACTGCCTGGAGTGCCAGGACTCAGAGGCTGGATAGCCCAGAGACCTAGGATAGAAAATGATTCCTAAATACATTCTTCTATACTCATAGATTGGCTTTATCCAGTAACTGATTGAAATAGATGCAGGGAGACACAGGTAGACATTAGGCAGAACAAATGGAAGAGGCAGAGAAAGGATTGTAATAGAGTCAAAGATCCCACAAGAAAACTTAGAGAAATCAATAAACCTGGGCCCATGGCGCTCATAGAGATTGAATCAATAAGAAGATATCCTGCATGGGACTGATTTCGGTCTTCTGCATACATTTTAAAGTTGTATAGCTTAGAGTTATTCTGTGACTCTTAACAATAGGATCAGGGGTCTGCCAGCCCGCCGGCAGACCCCTGAAAGCATCCAGTGGAAAAAAAGATAGTCTTTTCAACAAATGGTGCTGGTTCAATTGGAGGTCAGCATGCAGAAGAATGCGAATCGATCCATTCTTATCTCCTTGTACTAAGCTCAACTCCAAATGGATCAAGGACCTCCACATAATACCTGATACACTGAACCTCATCGAAAAGAAACTGGGGAAGACCCTGGAGGACATGGGCACAGGGGAAAAGTTCCTGAATAGAACACCAATAGCTTATGCTCTAAGATCAAGAATTGACAAATGGGACCTCATAAAACTACAAAGTTTCTGTAAGGCAAAGGACACTGTCAAAAGGACAAAACGTCAACCAACATTTTGGGAAAGGATCTTCACCAACCCTAAATCCGACAGAGGGCTAATATCTAATATATACAAAGAACTCAAGAAGGTAGAACCCAGAGAACCAAATAACCCCATTAAAAAGTGGGGTACGGAGCTAAACAAAAAGTTTTCACATGAAGAACTTCGGAGGAGTGAGAAACACCTTAAGAAATGTTCAACATCATTTATCATTAGGAAAATGCAAATCAAAACAACCCTGAGATTTCACCTCACACCAGTCAGAATGGCTAAGGTCAAAAACTCAGGAGACAGCATGTGTTGGAGAGGATGTGGAGAAAGAGCAACACTCCCCCACTGCTGGTGGGAATTGCAAGATGGTGCAACCACTTTGGAAATCAGTCTGGTGGTTCCTCAGAAAACTGGGCATGACACTTCCTGAGGACCCTGTTATACCACTCCTGGGAATATATCTAGAGGATTCTTCAGCATGCAATAAGGACACATGTTCCACTATGTTCATAGCAGCCCTATTTGTTGTAGCCAGAAGCTGGAAAAGAACCCAGGTGTCCTTCAATGGAGGAATGGATACAAAAAATGTGGTATATTTACACAATGGAGTACTATTCAGCCATTAGAAACAATGAATTCATGAAATTCTTAGACAAATGGATGGAGCTGGAGAACATCATACTAAGTGAGGTAACCCAGTCTCAAAAGATCAATCTTGGTATGCACTCACTGATAAGTGGATATTAACCTAGAAACTTTGAGTACCCAAGACATAATCCACATATGAAATGATGTCCAAAAAGAGTGGAGGAGTGGCCCTTGGTGCTGGAAAGACTCAGTGCAAGAGTATAGGGGAATTCCAGAACAGGGAAGTGGGAAGGGGTAGATGGAGGAACAGGGGGAGGGAAGAGGGCTTATGGGACTTGCAGGGAGTGGAGACCCAGAAAAGGGGAAATCATTTGAAATGTAAATAAAAAATATATCAAGAAATAAAAAAAAATACCTTTGAAAACAAACAACAACAAAATAGGTTCAGGGACTATCTGTGCTCTGCTTTTGAGATGCTTTTCTCCTACTGGATTGCCTCTTCCAGCCTCAATAAGAGGAAAGGTACCTAGTATTAATGAACCTTGATATGGCATGTTTGGTTGATATCCATGGGAGGCCTGCACTTTCTTGAAGAGAAAGAAAGAAATTGAATTGAATGGGAAAAGCAGAGAGTAGATGTGGGAAAGGACTGAGAGAAAAAGGTGGGGAAACTATTGCCAGCATGTACCAAATACATAATATATCATATACATATATATAATATGATATTAAATATTTGCATTAATATTATCAAATATATTAGCAAGTAAATGATAATGTTAAAAATAGGCCAATGTGGTGTGTGTCTCTTGTCACCCAAGCATGTGAACCTATCTTTGGATTAGTACAAGCTATATAGAGCTGTATACGGTACCATGCCTCTCTAGTCTTACTACTACTACTGAGAGATGTAAAAGGCTAAGAAAAGGTTGCCTGGAATCCTGGAACCTGCTATATTAACAAGTGAGAGACCCTGCCTCAACAAGAGTAAGGCAAGAATCAACAACTGGAGTTGCCTTTGACAACCTATGCACATATATAGGTGTTTCAAACACTTTTATATAGATATTAACACATAAGCTTTCATAATAATACTCACACAGAAAGAGAGAGAGAGAGGAGAGAGGGGGGGATGGAGGAAAGAGAGAGAGAAGAGAGAAAGAGAGAGAGGGAGGAGAGAAAGAGAGGGAGGGAGGGAGGAGAGAGAGGGAGAGAGATACTTAAAAATATTTATACATTTGAAGGTTCATATATGGATGTAAATTGGTAAAGATGTCCAGTTTTCATGGACTTTGTTTCTTTGGATGTTTTATATTTTGAAAGAATAAATCCTTATTTTTTTGTAATTGGCATTTCCCATTCTTTTCTTTCATTGGATATTTTCTTTATTTACATTTCGCATGTTATCCTCTTTCCCAGTTTCCCCTCTGGAAACCCCCTATACCACCCTCCCTCCCTCTGCTTCTATGAGGGTGCTCCCCCACCCATCCACTCAGTCCTGCCATTCTTCCCTGGCATTCCCTGGGGCATTGAGCCTTCATGGGACCAAGAGCCTCTCCTTCTATTGATGCCCGACAAGGCCATCTTCTGCTACATATGAGACTGGAGCCATGGGTCCCTCCATGTGTATTCTTTGGTTGGTGAGTTAGTCCCTGGAACTCTTGGAGCTCTATTTGGTTGATATTGTTGTTGTTCCTTTGGGGTTGCAAACCCCTTTGGCTCCTCCAGTACTTTTTCTAACTCCTCCATTTGGGTCCCCATGCTCAGTCCAATGGTTTGCTGTGAGCATCTGCCTCTGTATTTGTAAGGTCTCAGAAGACAGTTCTATCAGGCTCCTGTTAGCAAGCACTTCTTGGCACTCAATATTGGTCATTTTAGTTGCAGATTAGTTGATACATTCCAAAAATTATCCAGTATAGTCAGGTGCATTATTTACCTCAGCTTCGTCTTTAATGTAGAAAAAAATATGTATGGGGTCTTATCTCAGCTGACTTACTGAGGTATTGGAAATTCATGTTAAAGCTCTGATTACAGAGTTACATAAGGCTTTTATTGCTGTTTTAGCTGTTTACCTCTGAAGAAATTTCTCAGTAAGTCTATTTTTTCAGATTCTGTTTTATTAATATTTTAATATTGTTTTATTTGCATACTTTTTTGGTCTTCTTCCATGAGGTTCCCTGAGCATCAATTTGAGGGATGCCTCCAGTATGAGTCTGATTATTACAAGGTCTTTCACTCTGTGCACCATGACTGAGTATAGGCCCAGTATTTGCTCACAACACTTGCAGAGAGAAGCTTCTCTGATGATTACTGACCAAGATGCTGCCCTATGAGTATGGCAGAATGTTATTAGGAATCATTTTATTGTTATTCCTCTCTCTCTCTCTCTCTCTCTCTCTCTCTCTCTCTCTCTCTCTCTCTCTCTCTCTCTCTCTCTCTGTGTGTGTGTGTGTGTGTGTGTGTGTGTGTGTTCACAGCAGTAGTATTGTGTTTTACCCCCAGTCCATGGGTTATCTAGTCTCAAGTTCTTGGTCTTCCAAGTACTCTCAAGTATGAGTTCAGTCTTTTGAAGTGAGTCTCCAGCCAACCTGATGATATTGGTTGGTTACTCCCACAAACTTGTGCCACCATTGGCTTAGCATATCTTGCAGACAGAACACCATTGTAGATCAATGGTTTTATGTTTAGGTTGGTGTTTACCTTTCTTCAGAGTAACTTTCTGCTCTAAAGACTCTAGAAAATAGTTGTGAAAACTTCTATGATGGGACAAGCTTGACTTATTCTATGTTCTCTGGCTTGTATTAGTGTTGTCTTCAATGATTGTGACTTGCTTTTAGTTTGCAGAAAGTGTCCAATAACTTTGACAACAGTCTTAGTTGTTTCTGGTTCCTACAGGACACTTTTGACTCATTGCTCAATTTGATATAACTTAGTCTCAGTACTAGAAGCTTCATTTGGTGATAGGAGATTACTCTTCCTAATTATTTGGTGATTTAATTCAGCTTAGGGAGAAAATGATGGGTTAGGTTTACATATTACCTCTCAAATGGGCCTTAATCATCACTGGCTCTCCCAATATTCCTTTCCTCAGGACTCCTGTGGCCATCCTGTCTCCTCAATTGAGCCTCCAATTTCCAACTCAATACATTTGTCTCATGTGTGACAACTTTGGAATTTTTATTCCTTAAAATGACACAAAATATTATAATTTGCCTTTGTTTCAATCCCAGCCATGAAGATATGGTGGTTCTTTGCAGCAAATGACTATTATTTGTCTCATGTTCTACCAGGGACATGATTATGCAAGCAGCATATATACTCTAAAGTTGTGTGATATTTTTAAATTTTGGAACTTTTCAGAGGGTATATATATATATATCCTAGGTCCCGAAGAGGAGGGTTGGTAGTTGTTGGTAGGGTTATTTGCAGTTTCTTATTAGTCATGTTCAAAGAAGAAAAAAGAAGGAAATAAATTAGCTTCAGGGGTTTCTGGCTCTTTATCTACCCTTTATTGTCCTTTCTCTATCTACTGATGGGAGGGGGGAACTATGAACTAAAAGGCTGGAAAAAGAAGACCCCACACATTAGCAACAAATGTATTAGTTGGGGTTACAGAACTTATGGATAAATATATAATACATATGAATATATTATATAATATATGCACTATATATTAAACATATATTGCATGTTATTATTTATCACATATTATATATGAATATATGATGTGAATATATGATATAATATAAACATAAAAATAATATAATGTTTAAGATTAAAGATCTTAATCTAGATCTTGTGCCTCTAGATCATGATTAAAAGTGTGTCTATCAAGATCTCGGTCACATGTGTGCTCTCTATTTCTGCACTGCAATTTATTCCAGATATGATCAAGTTGAAACATATCACATCTCATATCCAAATGAAAACAATAAATAGGTCATACGTATGCCTAAGGTGACATAACTATCTTTCCTACAATCTCAAATACATTATAAACTTAGAATATGTCAGTGTCCCTTGGGAACTATCCTTTTAGTATCTCAAACTTAATAAAGAAAACAGGAATCTCTGTAAAAATGCATTAGTAAAAGAAAGCAGAAGCATTCATGTCATTTATAATACTCATTTCTGCAACTGCTCACATAGCCTTAAATGCTATTTACAACTATCTTCCTCTACTACCAATTTTTATTTCTTCTGCCCTCTGCAAGCTCCTTCACAAGTCTTGGCTATTTTCCTGGAGGAGTGACCTATAATTTAATTTGGAAGTGTCTATTTCCTTTGTCATTCTGCTTGGACTAGTCTGTTGTTGGTTCTCATTGACGTTAATCAGAGGACAAGGTAGTCCACCTTAGGCATATGTATGACCTATTTATTGTTTTCATTTGGATATGAGATATGATATGTTTCAACTTGACCCTATCTGGAATAAATTGCAATGCAGAAATAGAGAGCACACATGTGACCGAGATCTTGACAGACACCTTTAATCACGATCTAGAGGCACAAGATCTAGATTAAGATCTTTAATCTTAAACATTATATTAAGTGACACCATGATGAATCTCCTGCACTCCAGACATGATCCTTCTTATCTCCATTGTGGAGAGACAATCCAATTTCCTCATGGTAATCTGGATCTATCACCTCTCTTAACACTGTTATTCACTTCTTAGCTTGTTGGTTTAAGGGCATTAGAAGCCCACATGACTAGAGGAATCTCAGGTCAATGCAATACTTGTTTTGGCTCCTGACAGGAGCACTCCAACTCTGGAACCAAAGCTTCTATGCTAGCAGAATTTAGGGTTGCAGGGACAGGAAGCAAAAAATTCCTAGTAGGTCACTAGGAATGATAGTAAGTGGAACTATACCCCTTTTCGATCCCTTAATTCCTGGACTCGTGGATCTTGACAATGGGAAAAACTGTGCCATATATGAGATCCTAATCCCCAGAATTTACTGCCATCTGTAGAACTGTGACCCAACCCTCAGTGCCAAAGCCACATAATTTAGTGCTGTATCTGTCTTCAAAAGGCCATTTCATATATCTATCATGCAAGCTGCTTCAGGATGGTGTGAAGCATGGTACTACTCAGGTATTTCATGAGCATGAGCCCTCTGTCACACTTCTCTGGTGGTGAAGTGGGTTCCTTGGTCAGAAGCTCTGTGAGTGAAATACCACCACAGTAGATAAGGCATTCTTTTAAGTTCATACATGGTAGAAGAGCCTGCACAGCAGCCTGGACCTGTTGAAGAATCTTCTCCTGTTCCCACAAAAGCTAGTAGTTTCCCAAGTCACATGGTACATGGGCCTGAATATATACCTAAGGGAGTAATATGCTGCCTACAGAATTCAAAAAGACCCACTGAAGCTTTGCTTCTTTCTTGGTGATGGAAGGAGTCAGGTGCAATAACCTAATCATGACCTTAGATGGAATATCTCTACATGCCCTACACTATGGGACTCCTAAGAAGGTCCTTGAATTTTGGTTGGATTTATTTCCTTTCTTCTGATACACAGATGTCCAACATGGTTGATAACTTTTGCTCACTTGAGCCAATCAGTGTAATGTCATCAATATAGCACACACATGAGATATTTTGTAGAAGAGATAAGATTAAGACCCTTCTAAGTAGTTATGCCACAGGTTGGAAAGTTAATATATCCATGTGGCAAAACTGGAAAAGTATACTAATGTCCTTGCCAACTGAAAGCAAATGGATCTGGGGGTCCTTATGGAGAGCTACTGAGAAAAGCCCATTTGATAGATCAATAACTGCACACAATGCACCTGGAGATGTGCTATTTTATTAAAGTAAGGATGCTCCATCTGGTAGAGCAGAGTTGTTAACAGATTTATTTTCTGACACTCAACACTCATTCTCTATGATCCGTCTGTCTTCTCCACTGGCCATATAGGAGAGTTAAAGGGAGATGTGCTGGGAATCACCACTCTTGCTTTTTTCAAGTCCTTGATGGTGGTGGCCCTAATTTCTGCAAGCCCTCTAGGGACAGGATACTGTCTTTTTCACTATTTTCCTTGGCAGATTTTTTCTCTAAAGCTTCCATTTAGCCTTTCCAAGCATAATAGTCCTCACTCCACCAGTCAGGGAACCAATGTGAGAATTCTGTCAATTTTTAAGTATATCTATCCCAATCATACATTCTGGAATTGGAGAAATAAGCACAGGAGGAGTAAGGGGAACTACTAGATCTACTATGAGTCAGACATCAGACACAATTCCTTTAATCACCTGGTCTTCATAAGACCCCACTGAACTAGAGGTCTACAATGTTTCTTGGGATCCTCCAGAAGCATCATCAATTCAGAACCAGTATCCAATAGACATGGAAAGTCTCACTGTTTCCTTTCCACCAGTGTGCTGTGACCCTTGTCAAAGGCCTTAGGTCTCCCTGGGAAAGAACTGGAAAAAGTCTAAGAGCAAAACTTTTATTTGTCTTATTAAAGTCCCTCCTCAGAGGAAGCCAGCCACCTTTTCATTCAATGGATTCTAGATCTTCAATCTGGTTCACATCTGGAAATTGATTCTCTGGCTAAGGTTTCCTTTTGCCACAATCCAATGTAGCCTTTCTTTCATTTGTTTAAAGTTTATGTTTTTACATATGAAACAAATACAATAGGGATTATACCTATTTCATACCTGGAAATAGCTTCAGTAATTAGCCAATACTAAAAGTCTGTATGATTCATGCCATTATAAAGTTTATGTCACCTGTGATGACCATTATGACTTAGATCATTATGAACATTTTTATCTCTCCTGCCCATTATGATGACTACAATCACCTTGCTTCCTGCAGTTCAATGTTGCCACTGAGCCCTGCTACCTCTGGTCCCAGTTAAACCTATTGCATTTAATTCATCCAATTGGCACAAGGAAAAGGGCACCAACAAAATGCTTCCTATGTGCTGGCACCTCTCACCATAGGAACTTATAGGATTCCTGAAAGGCATGTTATCTGGGCCTTCTCATTGTGGAAGACTAGGATAAACACAGCTTATCCATTCAAGCAGTGAAACTTTCATGTGCCTTAAAATCCCTTCATTAACACTAAGCCAAGGGATACCAAGTATCTCCAATTCTTTTTCAGTACACCATTTTTCCATCTCAGTGTTTTTCTTTTTTGTTAGGTAGTTTATTTATTTGCATGCTTCAACTAATCATTCAAACTCTGACACCTTTTTTGAAACTGTGAGAACTTTTATATTAAACTTATAACCTCCAATCGGAAGGCTCATATAAATAAACTCTGCTTGATCTGTCTTATGTTCCTTCCTTCATGACTTTACACACTTTAAAATCTATGCCCACACATATTCCCAAGACTTCTGTTTAAATGAATTAGAAAATCATTACGCTCCTTAAGAGTGTAGTGTACTTCCTCATGAACTCCATTTTATACGTCTCCTCTAGGGGCCTGCTTCGCATTGAGTTCTGCTATAGTCTTGTGGGTAACAATTAGGGGGCCTTCAGGAACATTAGTATTGTCTTTCTTGACATTTTCGTAGAAAAAAAATGCCTGCTGGATTCTCAGAAAACAAAGGATTAATTTCCTCAGGATGAACGTATTGCTTGATGTAGTTCATAGGTGACACAGTAGAGAGAGAAGCTCACCTCTGAAGGAGCAGAGGGTTTCATTCTTCATGAAAAAGACTGACATCCAGCTAGCTCATTTACTTCATGAAAAAGACTGACATCCAGCCAGTTACTTTATTCAAATATTATACAAGGCTAATTGTGGCTGGAAAAGGTTCCAACTACCAAAGTCATCTTGCCCTTGCTGCTTATAAAAGTGGACAACCCAAACATGTCTCAGTTCCTTCTGAACATGTGGAACCATAATAGAAAGTAAGAAGTCCAAGTTTGCCTGACATGTCTTAGGACCAAGGTTGGTCCTATTATATATAAAGAAGCTATAAACATGGGTAAGAAAATGTCTCTGTGTAAAATGAAGCATCGATTTGGTATACAGCTAAGAGCAGTACACTTGGAGCTTGAGGCAGAGCAATTATCATCTTCTTGAGGAAATGACAGTGATTTCCCTGGTATATATATATAAGGATAAGCTCCCACCAGCAATGGATGATGGTTCTGCACCTCAGAAGCACAAGATATTATTTGTTTTATTGATCTTAGCCATTCAGATTGGTGTAATATGATATCTCAAAGTAGTCCTGATTTGAATTTATCTGATGATTCAGGATATTTGGTTTTGAATATTATCCCTTTATCAGATGAATAGTCTGTTAAAATGTCTTGTACTCATTGATAAGTGGATGTTAGCCAAAAAGAACTCAGAATATCCATGCTACAACTCACATACCATATGAAACCCAAGAAGAAAGAAGATCAAACCAATATGTGGCTGCTGCACTTGTATTGAACTTTGTAGGGGGAAGAGAATAATCTCTGGGAATTGAAGGAGAGATGGATCTAGGAAGGAGAAAGAAGGAGAAGGGAAAAAGGGAAGGAAGGTTCATATATGGAAAGAGATGGGAGAGAAGTACAGAGGGTCAGGGATTTGAAAGTAGGTGTATAGCAGTGGGGATGGGGAACAGGGGTGTAGCCACTAGAAAGTCCCAGATGCCAAGGACCCAAAAGGTTCCCAGGACCCAACAGAAAGGACATTAGCTGAAATACCCAACAAAGGTGAGATAGAAGCTGTAAGGACCATAACCAGTGAATAGGCATGGTCCCCAGTTGAGGGATGGGACCACACACCTCAAAGATATTAACTCAGAATTCCTCCTTTCCAAAGGAAATGCAGGGACAAAGAGTGGAGCAGAAACTGAAGAAAAGGCCACACAGAGATTGCCCAACCTAGGGATCCAATCCATCTGCTTGAACCAAACACAGACACTATTGCTGATGCCAAGGAGTGCTTACTGACAGGAGCCCAGTATAGCTGTGCCTGGAGAGACTTTTCCAGAGACTGGACCAGTACAGATGCAGATGTATGCAGACAAACAATGCACTGTATGCAGGGACATCAATGGAGAAGTGAGGACAAGGACTGAGGAGCAGAATAGGCTTGTAACCTCATAGGAAGAACAACAATATCAGCCAACCACACTCCCCTACCCCTGCCAAAAGCTCCCAGGAACTAAACCATGAACCAAAGAGTACACAGTGAAGTAGGGGGCCCATGGCTCCAGCTGGATATGTAGTAGAGGACTGCCTTATCTGGCATCACTGGGAGGGTAATCCCTTGGTTCTATGGAGGCTTGATGACCCAGGATAAGGGAATACCAGGGCACAGAGACAGGAGTGGGTGGGAATTGTTGGGGAGCACCCCCATAGATACATGGGGGAGTTGGGAGGGGATAGGGAGCATTTGGATGGGAAACTGGGAAGGTGAATAACATTTGAAATATAAATAAAATAACCGGTAAAAAAAAATGAAAAAAAAGTCTTCCATTCTATAGGCTGGCCATTTGTCCCAAAAGATGGTGTGCTTTGCATTACAGTTTCATGAGGTCTCTCCCATTCATGAATTCATGATTTTAGTTTCTATGCTAAAGAGTTTTGTTCAAAAAGTTTTTTCCTATGCTAAGGAGTTCAAGGCTATCTTCCATTTCCTCTTGTTTTAGATAGAATGTACCTGGTTTATATTGAGATCTATACATTTAGAGTTGCGTTTTGTGCATGGTGATAAGTATAGACACATGGATTCTTGTTCTGCAGGAAACTGGCTGTCAGGTTGCTAGCTGCTATTCTTTGAGAACAATGGGCTGGGGGGAGGTCACACTTACAGGTCTAGACAGTCTTTTGAGGAATCTCTTTGTTTTGTGGAGGTTCTCTAGTGTGTGGGCATATGATTGACCAAATGCTTTCTACTTTTGTGAATTATTAATAAAATTTCCACTCCTGTTTTGAATTTCCTCATTTGTGTCTCTGTTCTCTTTATTTGTAGTCCAGCTAGGAAAAATTCTTTCAATTTTGTTGATACTTTAAAGAACCGATTTTTGTTTTTATTTATTTTTCTCTATTACCAATTTTACTGATCTATTTTCTAGTTTTTAAAATAATATTTATTTACAAGCATGTGCATGAGCACATGTGTGCATATGACAGACAGAGGATAATGTATTTATAGGAATTGGTTCTCTCCTTCTACCATGTGGGTTCTTAGGGATTGGATTCAGGCCATCAGGTTTGGCCATCACCTTTATTTGAAGAGCCTTGGTCTTAGTCAGGGTTTTTATTCCTGCACAAACGTCATGAACAAGCAAGTTGGGGGGGGGAGGGTTTATTTAGCTTATACTTCCATGCTGCTGTTCATCACTAAAGGAAGTCAGGACTGTAACTCATGCAGTTCAGGAAGCAGGAGCTGATGCAGAAGCCATGGTGGGATGCTTCTTACTGGCTTGCTTCCCCAGGATTGCTCAACCTGCTCTCTTATAAAACCCAAGAATACCAGCCCAGAGATGGTACCACCCACAAGGGGACTTGATCACTAATTGAGAAAATGCCCCACAGCTGGATCTTATGGAGGCACTTCCCCAACTGAAACTCCTTTCTCTGTGATAACTCCAGCCTGTGTCAAGTTGACATACAAAACTAGCCAGTACAATTGACCCCTTGTCAACTTGACACACAAACAAATCACTATTAAGCCTCAACCCTTACTTTCTTATTCATCCCCCAAATCTAAATAACTTTAAAAGTCCCACAGTATTTACATATTAAAAATTCAATCCTTTAAAAATATCCAATATCTTTTAAAATTCAAAGTCTTTTAAAAATTCAGTCTCTTAACTGTGGGCTCCACTATAATACCTTCTTCCTTCCAGAGGGAAAAATATTCAGGAACTTTCCCCCTGTGCCCATATCTGAAAGGGTCTTCCCCAGTTTCTTTTATATTAGTTTGAGTGTGTCTGGCTTTATGAGGAGGGCCTTGATCCACTTGGAGTTGAGCTTAGTACAAGGAGATAAGAATGACCTCCAATTGAACCAGCCTCATTTGTTGAAAAGGCTATCTTTTTTTCACTGGATGTTTTCAGCTCCTTTGTCAAAGATCAAGTGACCATAGATGTATGGGTTCATTTCTGGGTCTTCAATCCTATTCCATTGATCCACCTGCCTGTCAATGTACCAATACCATGCAGTTTTTCTAACACTATTGCTCTGTAGTATTGCTTAAGGTCCAGGATACTGATTCCCCCAGAAGTTCTTTTACTGTTGAGAATAGTTTTAGCTATTCTGGGTTTTTTTGTTATTCAAGATGAATTTGAGAATTGTTCTTTTTACTTCTATGAAGAACTGAGTTGGGATTTTGATAGGCATTGTGTTGAATCTGTATATTGCTTTTGGCAAGATGGCCATTTTAACTATATTGATCCTGCCAATCCATGAGCATGGAAGATTTTTCCATTTTCTGAGGTCTTCTTCAATTTCCTTCTTCAGAGACCTGAAGTTCTTGTCATATAGATCTTTCACTTGTTTGGTTAGAGACACTCTAAGATCAAGAATTGACAAATGGGAGGGACCTCATAAAATTACAAAGTTTCAGTAAGGCAAAGGACACCATCAAAAGAACAAAATGGCAACCAACAAATTGGGAGAAGTTCTTCACCAACCCTACATCTGACAGAGGGCTTGTGGGAAGACATTAGAGACCCTCTCTTCGGCTGAGAGGGCAAAGGTCCTGAGTAAAACAAAGGAGAGCCTCTCCAGTAATTGAGGTGGAAGGAAGTCCTGAGATAACTGTGGCAGGCTCCAGCCTGAGCAAACACCTGTTGTCTCCACTGAAGACCCTTATCTCTTCTTGCTGAAACTACTAAGATTGCCCTTCCCTCCTTTGTCCTTGCCTTGAGGCAAGTCCTTCCTGAAAGCCTTAAAACCTGTGTACCCCAGAACATTAAACCAGGCTTGGACATAACCCAGATTGACTTGTCTTTCTTGGTGCTTGGCCTCCTTCTCTCTCTCCTCCCTTTGACCCTCAGGTAGCACCCCTTCAGGACCCTGAAATAACTGACCCGCCAGACGGGTTACAAGGGCTAATATCCAATATATACAAAGAACTCAAGAAGTTAGACCCCAGAAAACCAAATAACCCTACTAAAAAATGGGATACAGAGCTAAACAAATACTTTTCACCTGAAGAACTTTGGATGGCTGAGAAACACCTTAAGAAATGTTCAACATCATTAGTCATTAGGAAAATGCAAATCAAAACAACCCTGAGATTTCAACTCAACCAGTCAGAATGGCTAAAATTAAAAACTCAGGAGATAGCAGGTGTTGGCGAGGATGTGGAGAAACAGGAACACTCCTCCACTGCTGGTGGGATTGCAAGCTGGTACAACCACTCTGGAAAACAGTCTGGTGGTACCTCAGAAAATTGGGCACTTCCGGAGGACCCTGCTATACACTCCTGGGCATATAGACAGAGGATTCCCCAGCATATAATAAGTATACATGCTCCACTATGTTCATAGCAGCCCTATTTATAATAGCCAGAAGCTGGAAAGAACTCAGATGTCCCTCAACGGAGGAATGGGTACAAAAAATGTGGTATATATACACAATGGAGTATTATTCAGCCATTAGAAACAATGAATTCATGAAATTCTTAGACAAATGGATGGAGCTGGAGAACATCATATTAGTCTCAAAAGAACATTCATGGTATGTACTCATTGATAAGCGGATATTAGCCTAGAAGCATGGAATACCCAAGACACAATCCACATATCACATGATGTCCAAGAAGAAGGAAGGTGTGGACCCTGGAAAAGCTCAGTGGGGAATACCAGAATAGGGAAGTAGGAAGGGGTGGATGGGAAAGGGGGAGGGAAGAGGGCTTATGGGACTTTTGGGGAGCAGGGATCCAGGAAAGGGGAAATCATTTGAGATGCAAATAAAGAATATATCGATTAAATAAAAAAAAAAAGAGGGAAAATATCAGGGCACAGATACAATCAAAAGCAAAACTCAAACTCCAATGGTTCAATGTCTGGGATCCAACTCACAATCTTCCAGGCTGCTCTAAGGGCTTGGGCAACTCCTCTAGCTGTCTGTACTCCACTGCTGCTGTTGTTCTTGGTGGTCATTGCATGGCACTGGCAACTCCAAAACACTGCTGTCTTCTGCTGTAACTAGGCTTTACCAATAGCCTCAACTCCTATGCATGACCCCTTCAGTCCTGGGCCATCAATTGTAACTGAGGTTGCACCTTCACCAATGGCCTTCCACAACCTCTCACAGTGCCAAGCCTCAACTGCTCTTTATGACCTCTTCATGCCTTCAAAACCATTACCACCTGGTGACTCTTACACAGTACCAAGTCCAGCCACAGCACAAAGTACAACTGTGGTTATCTCTGGAACATAGCCTCTGTGTCTCAGAAAACACTTCCCAGAAGACTTCACCTCAGTGATGCTGGTCTCTTCTTAATCACTGCTAATTTCTTATCTCAAGCTAACCAGCATCAATAATCCCAGTAACACTAAGGTTTGCTTTAGTGGTTTTGGTATCTTGTTAATCACAGCTGATTCTTCAGCCCCAACTAACCAAAACCACAGAATTTTCACAATCGAAACATGGCCCTGATAAGTCTTTAATCTTCCCTCTGAAATTTCATAAGCCAGGCCTCCATCTACTGCACTGTTCTCAACATTATCTTCCAAGCTCCTACATAACTTTCCACAGAGCTCTTAACATCCTAATGGCTCTTCTAGCTCAAAGTTCCAAAGTTCTTCCACAGTCTTTCCCAAAACATGGTTAGGTTGTCACAGGAATACCCCACTACATTGGTACCAATTTCTGTATTAGTCAGGGTTCTCTAGAGTCATAGAATGTATGGCTAGTCTCTAAGTTAGGGAATTTGTTGATAACTTACAACTTGTAGTCCAACTCCCCAACAGTGGTCATCAGCAGCTATGGATGGAAGTCCAAGGATCTAGCAGTTGCTCAGTCCCATGAGGCAAGCAGACAAGAAAGAGTCTTAATGCTATTGTTAATGGTTTTATGTCTCAAATTTCTTTCTCAGTGCATTTATCAGTTGTATATTAGAGAACTACTGATTTTGTGAGTTAAGTTTGTATCCAGCTATTTTGCTGAAAGTGTTTATTAGCTATAGGAGTTCCCTGGTGTAACTGGTAGAATAACTTATATACACTATTATATCTCCTAAAAATAAGGTACTTGTTCTTTTCTAATCTCTATTCCCTTGATTTCTTTCAGTTGTCCTCTTGCTCTAACTAATACGTTAAGGTTTATATTGAGGAACAATGAAAAGGTTAGACAACTTTATATTGTTTCTGGTTTTAGTGGAATGGGTTTGAGTTTGCTCCATTTATTTTGATTTTGTCTATGGGAGCATTTCATGAGGAGGAATAGAGAAGAAACATTGCTTGGGTGGACTAGAATTATGTTATCATTAGATCAGCTGCCACCCAAGCTATAGCCTGCTTGCCTCTCAGGAGCTCTGCAGTAATCTAAGATACAAGTGAGAATCTCTTCCAAATACCCACACCAGCTGGGACAGCCACATAGACCAGCTGAAGCTTGACATACTCACCCACCTCCAGTCTACCCTGAGTCCCACCTTCCTTTTGGCCCAATTCCCTACCTGGGGCCTGCAAGTCTCCCAGGGGATCTCCAGTAACCAAGGGCCCAGGAGGTAACTGGGCACAAAGAAAATTAAATTTCCAAAATT
Organism: Apodemus sylvaticus; assembly: GCF_947179515.1. Classification (NCBI taxonomy): domain Eukaryota; kingdom Metazoa; phylum Chordata; class Mammalia; order Rodentia; family Muridae; genus Apodemus; species Apodemus sylvaticus. The sequence continues at coordinate 16,263,141 of NC_067480.1, forward strand.
ATCACAACATGAAACAGATGTGTTGGGGTGGGAATTGGAGGCTCACCTGGAGAGACAGGATGGACACAAAGGCCTGAGGGAGGGAATATGGGGACAGACATAAATGATTAAAGTCCATTTGAGAGGTAGTATGAAATCCTAATACATGATCTGCTTCCTAATACACAAGTTTTTACTAAGGTAAGCTAAACAAAATCACCAAATTATGAGGAAGAATAATTTCCTGTCGCCAAATGAAGCTCCTAGTACTGAGATTTCAGTTATATCTAATTGAGCAATTTGTCAAAAATGTCCTGTAGGAAGCATAAATAACTAAGACTGTTGCCAAAATTATTGGCTGCTTTCTGCAAACTGAAAACAAGTCACAATCATTGAAGACAACACTAAAATAAGTCAGAGAACATAGAAGTCAATCTTGTGCCCTCATATAGGTTTTAAAAACTATTTGCTAGAGTCTTTAGAACAGAAATGTTCTCTGAAGAAAGGTAAACACCAACTTAAACACAAAACCATTGATCTACAATGGTGTCCTGTCTGCAAGATATGCTAGGGCAATGGTAGCACAAGTTTGTGGGAGTAACCAACCAATATTATCAGATTGGCTGGAGGCCCACTTCAAAAGATGAAACCCATACTTGAGGACACTTGGATGACCAACAACTTGAGACTAGATAACCCAAAGACCTAGGGTAAAACTCCTATTGAAAATACACACACACACACACACACACACACACACACACACAGACAAGTAATAAAATGATTCTTAATAAAATAAAATAATGGCATTCTGCCATACTCATAGATGTATGGTCTTGCTCAGTTATAAAAGAAGCTTCTCCTACAGGTGATGTGAAAAAATACAGGGCTCAGACCCAGACACTGTGCACAGAGTAAAAGGCCTTGTAACAATCAGACTCAACTGGATGCATCACTCAAATTTCTACCATTGGGACTCAGGGAACCCTACGGAAGAAGTCCTAAGAAATGTAAAAAATAAAACAATTTTTTACAATATTAATAAAATAGAAACAGAAAAAATAGACTTACTGAGAAAATGCTTCAGAGGTAAAAAAGTTAAAACAACAACAAAAGACCTATGTAACTCTGTAACCAGAGCTTTAGCATGAATTTCCAGTATCTAAGTATGTCAGCAGAGGTAAGACTCCACACATATTTTATTTCTACATTAAAGATGGAGATGAAGTAAATAATATGCTTGACTTGATTTGATGATTTTTGAATTGTAGTAACTTATTTGCAACTAAAAATGGCCAATTACTAGAACAAAAGATAAGTTTTATTTCATTTAAAAAATCTAACCATACCAAATCCATTAAAAATTGGAAATCTTTAAAATTTTCATCTATATATGCATGAACCTTCAAATATACAATTATTTCTTTTTAAATCTCTCTCTCTCTCTCTCTCTCTCTCTCTCTCTGTGTGTGTGTGTGTGTGTGTTTAATGTGAGTGCATATGTTCATGTGTGCATTTCCATGCATATGGATTTGAAACAACCATATATATGCATAGGATGTCAAAAGCTACTTCAGTTGTTGATCTTTGCCTTCCTCTATTCTTGATACAGCGTCTCTCATTTGTAAATATTTCATGTGCCAGGATTCAAGGCATCCTTTTTTTGCTCCTTATATCTATCAAAGTAGTAAGACTAGAGAGGCATCATGAAATGCATGGCTTTACATAGATTGTAGTAATCCACGCTAAGGTCCACATGCTTGGGTGGCAAGGTACACACTCTTCGATGGCCTGTTTTTTAAGAATATCATTTATTACAAAAATTGAAGCGGTGGCGACTGCAGCGGCAGTGCAGCAGTGGCTGGTCCAGCTGAAGGGCCATCAGTAGTGGAACCAAGGCGACACAGGGTCCAGTTAGGCCCTGCGCCCACGACCACTGACCTTCACTGACCAGCCGGGCAGCAAGCAGCTGCGGTTGTGTGGCTCCATTCGCTGCACGGAAGCCACTTCAGAACTTGGTCTCCTGCCAGTCAGGAGAGGCTCATCTCCATCTTGAGACATCGGACAGACTGAGGTACATAAACATAATCCGAAGCCAACACCACGGGGGTCTGAGCCCGACAGGGGTCTGAGCCCGACGGGCGTTGGCCTACACCCAGGCCCTGGGCTGTTCGGGAGGCCATCGGGGTGCCAACCCAGCCAGGAGGTTTTTTGCCCGGGCCTGCGCGCACACCACCATTTTGCCTGCAGGACGACAGAGAGCTCTGGTGGGCAGAGCCGTAACAGGCATAGCCTGAGGCTAACAAAGCGGGGGTCTAGGCCCCAAAAGGCACAGGACTGACCCCAAGAACTGGGTGGCTTGGTGGGCCATCTGTGAGTCAACCCACCCAGGAGGTTGTTAGCACAGCAGACTCTCCAGTTGCTTTCAGGGAGCGCGGGCGCACACGCCCGCCATCCTAGTCACCTGGCGGACCCAATTAACAGTCACAGCCGTAGGGGAACTTTGCTCGGACCTTGGCCTCCCAGGCTTTTGCCTGGACTCAGGGCCTGGGCGGCCAGGCTAACCTTGTGTGCGCCAGCCTGGTTGGGGGATTGGCTGCCCAGCGGAGTGAGTGGAACACAGGGGAGGTCACAGCAGCATACACCATCGGCGCTCCCTGGGGGTGCACACGGGCTCCATCTGGTCCACAGACACAATCTGGGGCAAGGCCTCAGGCGGAAGCCCTCAGCTCAACACTCTCCGCTTCCGCTTCCAGATCCAGATAAGCCTGGGCAGCCGCACCACATCTCCAGGTCCTGCAAGGGGCTAGCGGGGCTTCCGGGCAGCCAGCTGGGAGAAGTCGGTGTGCTCCAGTGAATCCCGCCGGTGGGCCCCAGCGGGAGCCTTTGGGTGCCTGCTTCAGGATCTGAACAGCCTGGGCAGCAGCTCCCTGTCTACAGGCAGTGCAGGGGGTAAGCTGTGCACCAGAGGCCACCTGGGAAGAGGCAGCTTGCACTGGTGAGTCCAGCATTGACAAGACCAACTAACACCAGTGAGAACTAGATGGCAAAAGGCAAACGCAGGAACGTCACTAACAGAAATGAAGGCAATATGGCAACATCTGAACCCAATTCTCTTTTACCAGCATGTCCTAGATACCCCATCACACCAGTAAAATAAGATTTGGATTTAAAATCACTGGTCATGATGCTGGTACAGGAACACATGAAGGACAGACTTAATGAAATCAACAAAACCAGGAGCTGGTCCTTTGAGAAAATCAACAAGATAGATAAACCTTTAGCCAGACTGACCAAAGGGCACAGAGAAAGTATGCAAATTAACAAACTTAGAAATGAAAAGGGAGATATAACAACGGAAACTGAGGAAATCCAAAAAATCATCAGATCCTACTACAAGAGCCTGTACTCAACACAACTGGAGAATCTGGAGGAAATGGACAATTTCCTTGACAGATACCAAATACCAAAATTAAATCAGGACCAACTAGACCATCTAAACAGTCCCATAATGCGTAAAGAAATAAAAGGAGTCATAGAAAGTCTTCCAAACAAAAAAAGCACAGGACCAGATGGTTTCAGTGGAGAATTCTATCACACCTTCAAAGAAGAGTTAACACCAATACTCTTCAAACTATTCCACAAAATAGAAACAGAAGGAACACTACCCAATTCCTTCAACGAAGCCACAATTATGCTGATACCAAAGCCACACAAAGATCCAAAAAAGAAAGAGAACTTCAGACCAATTTCCCTTATGAACATCGATGCAAAAATACTCAATAAAATTCTTGCCAACCGAATCCAAGAACACATCAAAACGATCATCCACCATGATCAAGTTTCTGAACAGAACACCAATAGTGTATGCTCTAAGAGCAAGAATTGACAAATGGGACCTCATAAAATTACAAAGTTTCTGTAAGGCAAAAGACACCATCAAGAGGACAAATCGGCAAGCAACAAATTGGGAAAAGATCTTCACTAATCCTACATCAGATAGAGGGCTAATATCCAATATATATAAAGAACTCAAGAAGTTAGACTCCAGAAAACCGAACAACCCTATTAAAAAATGGGGTACAGATTTAAACAAAGAATTCTCACCTGAAGAACTTCAGATGGCAGAGAAGCATCTTAAAAATGCTCAACTTCATTAGTCATTAGGGAAATGCAAATCAAAACAACCCTAAGATTTCATCTTACACCAGTCAGAATGGCTAAGATTAAAAATTCAGGAGACAGCAGGTGTTGGAGAGGGTGTGGAGAAAGAGGAACACTCCTCCTCTGCTGGTGGGGTTGCAAATTGGTACAACCACTCTGGAAATCAATCTGGCGGTTCCTCCGAAAACTGGGCACCTCACTTCCAGAAGATCCTGCTATACCACTCCTGGGCATATACCCAGAGGAATCCCCACCATGTAATAAGGATACATGCTCTACTATGTTCATAGCAGCCCTATTTATAATTGCCAGATGCTGGAAAGAACCCAGATGTTCCTCAACGGAGGAATGGATACAGAAAATGTGGTATTTTTACACTATGGAATACTACTCAACTATTAAAAACAATGAATTCATGTAATTCTTAGGCAAATGGGTGGAACTAGAAAATATCATCCTAAGTGAGGTAACCCAGTCACAAAAGAGCACCTATGGAATTCAGTCACTGATAAGTGGATATTTTCCCAGAAACTCTGAATACTCAAGACACAATTTACATATCAAATGATTCCCAAGAAGAAGGAAAGAGAGGTCCCTGGTCCTGGAAAGGCTTGATGCAGCAGTGTGGGGGAATACCAGGACAGGATAGGGAAGTGGGAAGGGGTTGACTGGAGAATGGGGGAGGGGAGTGAGAGGGCTCACTGGACTTTTGGGGAAGGGGGAACCCAGAAAGGGGAAATCATTTGAAATGTAAATAAAGAATATATGTAATAAAAAAGAAGTATTTGTGATTAAATATATCTGTGATTACATTTATTAAATATAATAATAAAAAATGGACAATTGACTCAGGTTATTGGATATTACTAATAAAATCCAGGTAAAAGTAAAGTATAAAACAGCAAAAACCTGCTAGTTCTAATTTTCTGGAGTAATCTATGTCAAATGATCAATGAATATAAATTTGACTCTAAAATGCTAAAATAATGTACTTTGAAAATTTAATACAGATTTAAGTTAAACTTCATTATGTATTCTATAGTGAAATTTCTAATTTATAGGGTTATTGAGAATCAATTATTTATACTCCAAATAAAAAGTACCAAAAATGGACATTAGCTGCTGAAATGATTGCTCAGCAGGTAAAGGCTCTAGTGATCAAGATTGATGATATTAATTCAATCGTCTTTTCCATTCCACACACATGCCATAACACACATATGTAAATTTGTGTATCCATGTGTACATGTACACATAGAGGTAAATATAACATATAAAAGAAGGAATAGCAGAGGAAGAGATTCCCAGCGGCCATATTTTCTGCCTGCCAGGACAGAAAAAGGTTAACTAGGTACTGTATCACCCTGAGCTTTAGATCTCTAGTGGTGCAAATCGCCAGGGGTCTGCCTGTGCCAAAGAACTGAGCACATAAGCAGTTTGTCTGCCATACCGCTGGGCGTGGGGCCTGTGTCCTGCCCAGAGAGCAGCAGAGGAAGAGATTCCCAGCAGCCATATTTGCTCCCTGCCTGGACAGAAAAGTGTCACTAGGTACTGTATAACCCTGATTTTAGATCTCTGGTGGTGCAAACCGCCAGGGGTCTGCCTGCACCAAAGAACTGAGCACATAGGCAGTTTGTCTGCCAGTCCACCAGGCATGGGGTCTGTATCCTGCCCAGAGAGCAGCAGAGGAAGAAATTCCCAGCAGCCATATTCACTGCCTGCCTGGACAGAAAAGGGTCCCTAGGTACTGTATCACCCTGAGCTTTAGATCTCTGGAGGTGCAAACCACCAGGGTTCTGCCTGCACTCAGGAACTGAGCACATAGGCGGTATATCTGCAAACCGGTCGGTCACAGACCTGGGTCCTAAGTGAGAATCAACAGAGGGAATGACCCCCACCACACCATCGTCGCCCCATAACAGAGCAGTCAGAGAACACCTGGTTCACCTTGACAACCCAAGTATAACATTGCTTGAGGCAAGACTGAGCAGGGCTTCAAAGGCACAAAAGAGGAAGGCAGCATATCAGCAATCTGTGCCAGAGGAAACCCAGTCATCCAGTTTTGCAGAAATAACCTTAAAGATCCACAATAGGTTGAACCACCAGCCAGTGACAACAAGACCATCTAACACCAGGGAGAACTAGATGGTTAAAGGCAAACGTAGGAAATTACTAACAGAAACCAAGGCATTATGGCAGCATCTGCACCCAATTCCCCAACAATAGCAAGTCCTTGATACCCCAACACACCAGAAAAGCAAGAGTTGGATTTAAAAGCACTAGTAACGATGCTATTAGAGGGACACATGAAGGACATAAATAAATCTCTTAAAGAAATTCAGGAGAAAAATGATCAAAAGCTAGAAGCCCTTACAAGGAAACACAAAAATCACTTAAATAAATTCAGGAGAATGTGAGTCAGAAGTGAGTGGCCAATAAGGAGGAAATGCAAAAATCACTTAAAAAATATAGGAAAAGTTTGATCAACAGGCAGAAGTCATGAAAGAGGAAACAGAAAAATCTCTCAAAGAATTAGAGGAAAACACAAACAAGCAAATGACGGAACTGAGAAAAAACTTCCAGGATCTAAAAACAGAAGTAGAAACAACTAAGGAAGCACAAAGGGAGACAACTTTGGAGATAGAAAAACTTGGGAAGAAATCGGGGACCATAGATGCAAATATCAACAACAGAATACAAGAGATAGAAGAAAGAATCTCAGATGCCGAAGATACCATAGAAACCATGGACTCAACAGTTAAAGAAAATGAAAAATGCAAAAAGCTTGTAACCCAAAACATCCAGGAAATCCAGGACACAATGAGAAAGCCAAATTTAAGGACTATAGGCATTGATGAGAGTGAAGATTTACAACTTAAAGGGCCACCAAATATCTTCAACAAAATTATGGAAGAAAACTTCCCTAACCTAAAGAGAGAGATGCCCATGAATATACAAGAAGCCTACAGAACTCCAAACAGATTGGACTAGAACATAAATACCTCCTGTCACATAATAATTAAAACCCTAAATGTACTAAACAAAGAAAGAATACTGAGGGCAGTAAGAGGAAAAGGGCAAGTAACATATAAAGAAAGACCTATCAGAATTACACCAGACTTCTCACCAGAGACGATGAAATCTAGAAGGTTCCTGGCAGAGCTCACGTAGACTCTAAGAGAATACAAATGCCAGCTGAGACTACTATACCCAGTGAAACTCTCAATCACTATAGATGGAGAAACCAAGATATTCCATTGCAAAACCAAATTTACAATATCTTTCCACAGACTCAGTCCTACAAAGGGTAATAGGGGGAAGACACCATTACAACAAGGGAAACTATACCCTGGAAAAAGCAGGATAATATTAAGCTTCGTTTATCAAACTCAAGATAACCACACAAGTATAAAATTAAAATAAAAAATGTTAGGAAGCAATAACCACTACTCCTTAATATCTCTGAACATCAATGGACTTAATTCCCCAATAAAAAGACATAGACTAACAGACTGGTTACATAAACAGGACCCTACATTTTGCTTTATACAGGAAACACACCTCAGTGTCAAAGACAAAAACTACCTTAGAGTAAAAGGCTGGAAGACAATTCTACAAGCAAATGTTCCCAGGAAACAAGCCAGAGTTGCCATTCTAATATCAGATAAAATTGACTTTCAACCTAATGTCATCAAAAGAGACATGGAAGGTGACTTCTTGCTGGTCAAAGGAAAAATCCTACAAGAAGAACTCTCAATCCTGAACATCTATGCTCCAAATACAAGGGCGCCCTCATTTATAAAAGAAACTTTACTAAAGCTCAAAGCACATATTACACCCAACACAATAATTGTGGGTGACTTCAACATTCCACTCTCACCAATGGACCGATCAGAAAAACAAAAACTAAACAGGGAGACAGTTAAACTAATTGAAGCTTTGGACCCAAAGCAAAAGAATATACCTTTTTCTCAGCACATCATGGTACCTTCTCCAAAATCGATCATATAGTTGGGTCAAAAGACAGACCTCAACAAATATAAGAAGATTGAAATAATCCTATGCCTCCTATCAGATCACTATGGAGTAAAAGTGGTCTTTAATAACAATAAAAACCACAGAAAGCCCACATACACATGGAAACTGAACAATACTTTACTCAATGATACCTTGGTCAAGGAAGAAATAAAGAAAGAAATCAAAGATTTCTTAGAATTTAATGAAAATGAAGGCACAACATACACAAATCTATGGGACACAATGAAAGCAGTGCTAAGAGGAAAACTCATAGCTTTGAGTGCCTCCAAAAGGAAATTTGAGAGAGCTTATACTAGAGGATTAACAGAACCACTGAAAGCCCTAGAACAAAAAGAAGCTAATTCACCCAGGAGGAGAAGAAGACAGGAAATCATCAAACTCAGAGTGAAATCAATCAAATAGAAACCAAAAAAACCATACAAAGAATCAACAAAACCAAAAGTTGTTTCTTTGAAAAAATCATCCCAGGGATGCAGGGATGGTTCAATATAAGGAAATCCATAAATGCTATCCACTACATAAACAAACTCAAAGAAAAAAACCACATGATCATTTCATTAGATGCTGAAAAAGCATTTGACAAAATTCAGCATGCTCTCATGCTAAAAGTCTTGAAAAGGACAGGAATTCAAGGCCCATATCTAAACATAGTAAAAGCAATATACAGCAAACTGGTAGCCAACATCAAACTAAATGGAGAGAAACTTGAAGCAATCACACTAAAATTAGGGACTAGACAAGGTTGCCCCCTCTCTCCATATCTTTTTCAATATAGTTCTTGAAGTCCTAGCTAGAGCAATTAGACACCATAAAGAGCTCAAAGGGATATAAATTGGAAAGGAAGAAGTCAAACTATCACTATTTTCAGATGATATGATAGTATACTTAAATGACCCTAAAACCTCTACTAGAGAACTCCTACAGCTGACAAACAACTTCAGCAAAGTGGCTGGCTACAAAATCAACCCAAGCAAATCAGTAGCCTTTATATACTCAAAGGATAAGCAGACTGAGAAAGAAATTAGGGAAATGAAACCCTTCACAATAGCCACAAACAGCATAAAGTATCTTGTGGTGACTCTAACCAAACAAGTGAAAGACCTATATGACAAGAACTTCAGATCTCTGAAGAAGGAAATCGAAGAAGATCTCAGAAAATGGAAATATCTTCCATGCTCGTGGATTGGCAGGATTAATATAGTTAAACTGGCCATCTTGCCAAAGGCAATCTACAGATTCAATGCAATCCTTATAAAAATCCCAACCCAGTTCTTCATAGAGCTGGAAAGAGCAATTCTCAAATTCATCTGGAAAAACAAAAAACCTAGGATAGCTAAAACTATTCTCAACAGTAAAAGAACTTCAGGGGGATTCAGTGTCCCAGACATAAAACTTTACTACAGAGCAATAGTGATAAAAACTGCATGATATCAGTACAATATCAGGCAAGCGGATCAATGGAATAGGATTGAAGATCCAGAAATGAACCAACACACCTATGGTCACTTGATCTTTGACATAGGAGCTGAAAGCATCCGGTGGAAAAAAGATAGTCTTTTCAACAAATGGTGCTGGTTCAATTGGAGGTCAGCATGCAGAAGAATGTGAAGCGATCCATTCTTATCTCCTTGTACTAAGCTCAACTCCAAATGGATCAAGGACCTCCACATAAAACCTGATACACTGAAACTAATAGAAAAGAAACTGGGGAAGACCCTTGAGGACATGGGCACAGGGGAAAAGTTCCTGAATAGAACACCAATAGCTTATTCTCTAAGATGAAGAATTGACAGATGGGACCTCATAAAACTACAAAGTTTCTGTAAGGCAAAGGACACTGTCAAAAGGACAAAACGTCAACCAACATTTTGGGAAAGGATCTTCACCAACCCTAAATCCGACAGAGGGCTAATATCTAATATATAAAAGGAACTCAAGAAGGTAGAACTCAGAGAAACAAATAACCCCATTAACAAGTGGGGTACGGAGCTAAACAAAGATTTTTCACATGAAGAACTTCAGAGGGCTGAGAAACACCTTAAGAAATGTTTAACATCATTAATCATTAGGGAAGTGCAAATCAACACATCCCTGAGATTTTACCTTACACCAGTCAGAATGGCTAAGGTAAAAAACTCAGGAGACAGCATGTGTTGGAGAGGATGTGGAGAAAGAGGAACACTCCTCTACTGCTGGTGGGATTGCAAGATGGTGCAACCACTTTGGAAATCAGTCTGACAGTTCCTCAGAAAACTGGGCATGACACTTCCTGAGGAATCTACTATACCACTCCTGGCATATACCCAGAGGATTCTTCAGCATGCAATAAGGACACATGCTCCACTATGTTCATAGCAGCCCTACTTGTAGTAGCCAGAAGCTGAATAGAACCCAGGTGTCCCTCAACGGAGTAATGGATACAAAAAATGTGGTATATTTACACAATGGAGTACTATTCAGCCATTAGTAACAATGAATTAATGAAATTCCTAGACAAATGGATGAAGCTGGAGAACATCATACTAAGTGACATAATACAGTCTCAAAAGATCAATCATGGTATGTACTCACTGATAAGTGGATATTATCCTAGAAACTTTGAATATGCAAGACATAATCCACATATAAAAAGAATGGAGGAGTGGCCCGTGGTTCTGGACTCAGTGCAACAGTGTAGGGGAATACCAGAACAGGGAAATGGGAAGGGGTAGATGGAGGAACAGGGGGATGGAAGAGGGCTTATGGGACTTGCGGGGAGTAGGGACCCAGAAAATGGGAAATCATTTGAAATGTAAATAAAAATATATCAATAAAGAAAAAAAGTTTAAAAAAATAAAAATACAATATAAAAGAAGAACTAATGCTAAAAATATAGTGAGTTCTATACTCAATACAACAGTCCAATATGCAAGCATACATAGGGATCACTAACTGCCCATGTTGCAACACACACACACACACACACACACACACACATACACACAGACATGGGCACACAGGTAGACACACAGTGACAGAAACACACACACAGACAAACATGGACAACCCACAGACACTGGAAAACACACAAACACACACACACATGGGCACAGAAACACAGAAACATACATGAAAGGAAATGAATTTTAGAATCGTATATGTTGAGAAGACATGAAAGGAGTTCTGAGATGTTGAATGGTAGCTATGATATTATTTTAGAATTATATTATATACTATTATTTTATTATATACATATAGGATACATGCTCTACTATGTTCATAGCAGCCCTATTTATAATTGCCAGATGCTCTAAAGAACCCAGGTATCCCTCAACAGAAGAGTGGATGGAAAAAATGTGGTATATCTACACAATGGAGTACTATTCAGCCATTAGAAACAATGAATTCATGAAATTCTTAGGCAAATGGATGGAGCTAGAGAACATCATACTAAGTGAGGTAACCCAGACTCAAAAGGTGAATCATGGTATGCACTCACTAATAAGTGGTTATTGACCTAGAAAACTGGAATACCCAAAACATAATCCACACATCAAATGAGATACAAGAAGAAAGGAGGAGTGGTCCCTGGTTCTGGAAAGACTCAGTGAAACAGTATTCGGCAAAACCAGAACGGGGAACTGGGAAGGGGTGGGAGGGAGGACAGGGGAAGAGAAGGGGGCTTACGGGACTTTCGGGGAGGGGGAGGCTAGAAAAGGGGAAATCATTTGAAATGTAAATAAATTATATCGAATAAAAAAAATTAAAAAAAAAGAAAAAAAAAGAAAAAAGTTTAAAAAAATAAAAAAATATAAAAGAAGAACTAATGCTAAAAATATAGTGAGTTCTATGCTCAATAGAACAGTCCAATATGCAAGCATACATAGGGATCACTAACTGCCCATGTTGCAACACACACACACACACACATACACACACACACATACACACAGACATGGGCACACAGGTAGACACATAGTGACAGAAACACACACACAGACAAACATGGACAACCTACAGACACTGGAAATCACACAAACACACACACACACACACACACACACACACATGGGCACAGAAACACAGACACATACATAAAAGGAAATGAATTTTAGAATCGTTTATGTTGAGAAGACATGAAAGGAGTTCTGAGATGTTGAATGGTAGCTATGATATTATTTTAGAATTATATTATATCCTATTATTTTTTTATATACATATGTGAAATCCTCAAGAATAAAGAACAACAGTTTAAATAGACTCTAATGAATGGAGTTAATTCTGCATGCCCTATGCCTAGTAACTAACAAGGTACATCGTAAAGTTGGACTGTGTATGTTTCCACATTTGCATTTCAAGTACCTCTTTCAAGTCCTACACTCCTATTACCTGTATTAGGTGTTCTTTCTGTTTCCAAAGATCCTATTTCCTAATCTCATTACCAACACAGCAACAGAAGGCCTGTGTGAAATTTTCCCGTACCATGGAGACAACTTATCTGGATCCCACAGATCTTTCTCTTATAAACTCACTCCCAAACCCCTGTTCATTACTTTATCCTAGTTTCCAAGTCCAGCAGACATCCTTTGATAACCCAAAGGACACTCCTTTGAGAAAATCTAGTAGGCTACATGTTCTTCTCCCAGTATACCCCTAGATCCTGTGCTCTAGCTTTATCCCCATATCTGAAGCAGAACACCTGTTGGAGCCTTCTCTGCCATTGAACAGAGACCTTCTGTGAATCCCATAAATCTTTAGCTTCTAACCTTTCTCCCCTAGAAGGTGCTTTCTACCAGCTCCCAAGACAAGCTTGCACTCCCTACTAATCCAAGGGCTTCTTTTGCCTGGGCAACAAGTAGGTAAATGTAGATCATTTATCCTTCTCCTTCTAGTCCTCAAGAGCAAAACTTTCAGGTTCTTCCCCAGCTCCTTATTAGAGATCTTGCTACAGCCTCTCATTCTGCTCTGACCTCATGCCAAATAGATCACAAAGATTCTCTCTTCCATCCTTTCTTCCCCAAATCTTCTCAGTACTCTAGCTGCTACTAGTAGGAGGCATTCCTGTGAACTTACCAGATCATCAGGCCACAGAATCAGGTGAGCAAAGTGAAGACCTTCACCACTCCCTCTTTTACTTGAAATCTAATCTCACAACCTCATTTACATCTCTACAAAAGAACACCTTCTGCAACCTTTCTTCCCACTCTGCACACATCAACTTTGGATCCCACATCCTTTGTCCTCTTAATCTCCCTTTCCCCATTGTTGCTTTATCACAGTTCTCAACTCAAGCTTGGTCTCTCTCCTTACACACAGTCCACTTCTGGCAATAAATCAGAGAGGTTGTCTGTAGGTATGCTCTCCTAGTGTTCCTTTAGAGCACATCCACCTGCCTCATCCCCAGAGCTATAGCAGAACCTGCGAGGTAACCTCTCTTCACTGCCTGTTTCATTCCAAGGAGACAAAAGAAACATATCCTGGTTGAACACTCTACACTCCTACCTCCTGTGTGAATCCTGTGAGATGCCTAACTTAGTACCATCACAAACTGTCAGCTTTCAATATGCAGAAACATATTTTACCTGGTACCCACCCCAGTAGCTGTAAATATTAGGTGGAAAGATAACCTCTGTGAGTCAACAGATAGGCAACACACTCTCTAAGAATTCAGAGCAGTAAAAGAATTTAAATACCAAAACCATATCATTAAGAACAGACCTAGAAATCAGCAACTAGACACATATTCATCCCAATCTAAGATTTCTATATGACATCATAAGAACACAGACCATAATACCCAAAGTAGTATGTCTCTACTAGAGGCCATCTATCCTATCACAGAGGACCTAGAATATCCCAACATAGCATAAGTCCAGGTAAAAGACCTTAAGAAACCCTTATAAATATGATAAGAGTTCCTTAAACAGAAATGAAATAAGTCCTTTAGAGAAACCCAGAAAATATAAATGAACATATTCAAGACCAGGAAGTAGAAATAGAATCAATAAAAGAAAATCCCACACTGAAAATTCTGGAACTGAAAACATAAGCACTTTAAAAAGCAACTATAAAGGCAACCATGGTTAATAAAATAAAAGAGATTGAAGATAGATTCTCAGGTGTTGAATAAGAAATACAATAAATTGAGACATCAGGTAGAGAAGAAGATAAATCTAAAACAATTCCTTACAAAAAGCATCCAGGAAATCCAGGACACCAAGAAAGATGAAACCTAAAAATATTAGTGATAGAGGAAGAAGAAACCCAACTCAAATTCCCAGAAAATGTTTGCAAAACAATCATAGAATAAACATTTCCTAACCTAAAGAAAAAAGTCCTTAAAGCACAAGAGTTACAAACTCACCAAAAGGAAAGTCTTTTTGGCATTAAACATACCAAACAAAGGAAGACTATCAATAGCTATAAGGGGAAAAGACCTAGTTACCTGTTAAGATAGACCTATGACAATTAAGTCTTACTTCTCAATATACAATTCAAAAAGCCAGAAGCACTTGGAGAAATGTATTGCATACTACAAAAGATGACAGATAATACTATTATATGCCTCAAACCTTACAATCACAATAGAAAAAATAAGATATTGAATGATAACTCCATATTTAAACAGCTCCACAACAGAAGGGGCTAGTAGGAGAACTCCAATCTAAGGAGGTTAATTACACTCACGAAAATACAGGGCTAAAAATCCTTTGGAAAGGAACCAAAGAACCTTCAGGTTTCAGATGATATATTATACATATGCCACCTCCTATACTCAAAGGATAAGCAGCCTGAGAAAGAAGTTAGGGAAACAACACCCTTCAAAATAGCCACAAACAATATAAAGTATCTTGGTGTGACTCTAACCAAACAAGTGAAAGATCTATATGACAAGAACTTCAGGTCTCTGAAGAAGGAAATCAAAGAAGACCTCAGAAAATGGAAAAATCTGCCATGCTCATGGATTGGCAGGATTAATATAGTTAAAATGGTCATCTTGCCAAAAGTGATCTACAGATTCAGTGCAGTCCCCATCAAAATCCCAACTCAGTTCTTCACAGAGTTAGAAAAAGCAATTCTCAAATTCATCTGGAATAACAAGAAACCCAGGAGAGCTAAAACTATTCTCAACAACAAAAGAAATTCTGGGGGAATCAGTATCCCTGACTTCAAGCAATACTACAGAGTGTTAAGAACTGCATGGTATTGGCACAGTGACAGACAAGTGGACCAATGGAATAGAATTGAAGATCCAGAAATGAATCCACATACCTACGGTCACTTGATTTTCGACAAAGGAGCCAAAGACATCCAGTGGAAAAAAGATAGCCTTTTCAACAAATGGTGCTGGATCAATTGGAGGTCAGCATGCAGAAGAATGCGAATTGATCCATTCTTATCTCCATGTACTAAACTCCACTCCAAGTGGATCAAGGACCTCCATGTAAAACCAGACACACTGAAACTAATAGAAAAGAAGCGGGGGAAGACCCTTGAGGACATGGGCACAGGGCAAAAGTTCCTGAACAGATCACCAATAGCTTATACTTTAAGATCAAGACTTGACAAATGGGACCTCATAAAATTATAAAGTTTCTGTAAGGCAAAGGACTCCGTTAAAAGGACAAAATGGCAACCATCAAATTGGGAAAGGATATTCACCAACCCCACATCTGATAGAGGGCTAATATCCAATATATACAAAGAACTCAAGAAGTTAGACCCCAGGGAACCAAATAACCCTATTAAAAATGGGGTACAGATCTTAACAAAGAATTTTCACCTGAAGAAATTCGGATGGCCGAGAGGCACCTTAAGATGTGCTCAACATCATTAGTCATTAGGGAACTGCAGATCAAAACAACCCTGAGATTTCACCTTACACCAGTCAGAATGGCTAAAGTCAAAAACTCAGGAGAAAGCAGGTGTTGGCGAGGATGTCGAGAAAGAGGAACACTCCTCCACTGCTGGTGGGGCTGTAAGATGGTACAACCACTGTGGAAATCAGGACCTCATAAAACTCAAAATCTTCTGTAAGGCAATGGACACTGTCAATAGGACAAAACAGCAACCAACAAAATGGGAAAAGATCTTTACCAACCCTATATCTGATAGAGGCCTAATATCCAAATTATACAAAGAACTCAAGAGGTTAGACTCCAGAGAACGAAATAACCCTCTTTAAAAAATTGGAATTTTAATAAATTCTGGCGGTTCCTCAGAAAACTGGACATGAGACTTCCAGAGGACCCTGCTATACCTCTCCTGGGCATATACCCAAAGGATTCCCTGGCATGCAATAAAGACACATGCTCCATTATGTTCATAGCAGCTTTATTTATAATAGCCAGAAGCTGGAAAGAACCCAGATACCCCTCAAAGGAGGAATGGATACAGAAAATGTGGTATATTTACACAATGGAATACTACTCAGCAATAAGAAACAATGAATTCACAACGTTTTTAGGCAAATGGTTTGATCTGGAAAATATCATCCTAAGTGAGGTAACCCAATCACAAAAGAATACACATGGAATGCAATCTCTGATAAGTGGATATTTATTAGCCCAGAAGCCCTGAATAGCCAAGGCACAAATTGCATAACAAATGACTCCCATGAAGAAGTATGGAGAGGGTCCTGATCCTGGAAAGGATTGATCTAGCATGGGAAGGGAATATAAGGACAGAGAAAAAGGAGGGAGGTGATTGGAGAAGGGATGGAGAGAAGAAGGTTTATGGGACATATGGGGAGGGGGGATCCGGGAAAGGGGAAATCATTTGGAATATAAACAAAGAATATAGAAAATAAAAATATTAAAAAAATTATCATTTACTAAGCAGATACATTTCTATTTCATGGTAGTTTATAAACAATGGTCCAGTGGGTAAACACAATTGCCATCAGAGCTGACCACCCATGTTCCACCCGTAGAGCCTATGTAAAGGATATGAAGGACAAACCAATTCCTACAAGTTGCCATCTGACTTCCATACATACACCATGGTATGTGCAGTAACATCTTCCCCTCCTCTCAAATTAATAAAACACCATAAATAGAGAGACTTCAAAATTAAACATTTCTTTAGGTTAACCTTTGTAGAATTTATTTATAAAGTTTATTATTTCCTAAAAAACAAACAAACCAAAAAAACAACAACAACAACAACAACAACAAAAACCCCAAACAAATAATCAGAAGATTTTAGGTTTGAGGAGGAAATTAGTACAATATCAGTTGAGAGAAAAAAATTCAAGTATTCTCTAGCAATCAAATACCCTTACTTCTGAGTCAAAGCTTGCATAAAAAGCTCTTCTTGTTCTAAGACCATACACAGAAAAGTATTCTTGGGTCAAAATTTCTTGAACAGATATTTCAATGATCTTGACACTTCCTCATCCATCATCAAGTTTACATGCTTACAGTATGGGAGGGTTAAAACAGTTTGCAGGATATTTGCACAGGCGTGAGAACAAGCAAAAGTGTCCCTCTCCTGTGACAGAAAGGTTTATTATTATCTGTAGACGAGAAGCAAAAACAAAAGTGAAAGAAAAGAAATGAGAGAGATAAAGGAGTATCCATTAGGTGACACAGTTGTGCGTTGGTACAGGAGAGGGATAACGAGAGGCTCTGGAGCCTTGGGGAGGACAGCTGCTCATGTAGTCAAGGCTTCATCATTATTGATGATCGTATTCATTTGCAAACCATCTGTTGCCAAATAAGGGCACTCGTAGCCCCATTCTCTCTTGCAACCCCAGTGTGTGTCTTGAACATATTTAATTTTCCGTGTATTTGAAAGGAAAGCACAGCTTGCACAGACGGATGATACTAGAACAAAGGAAAGACATTAGACCATTCTGCTGATGTTTTTTTTGTCTAAGACAAAATTATTCATTCATATGGAACTGCTTTAAATACTTGGCTGCTGGGTGGCAAATATGGTTTAAAAACTAAATACTGCCATCTGGTGGTACAAAATCATCACAGTAATACCTAGAAGGTATTTCTAGAATTTTATTTCCTCCTTCCATTGTTAGTATCTTCAGTGGTGTCATGATTTCAAATGAACTGGCTGATATAATCACTAAGCGATAGAAAAAGTACATATTTAATACACCAGTGAAATACACCAGTGAACATTTTGGAGTGGGTCTCTCCAGATTCAATTACTTAGTAACAAAATTTTCAGTTCAAATTATGTTTGCCCATGAGAATGGTTAAGAAAATATGTAAAGCCAAGGATATAGCTTCATCTTAGGCAATTATGTAAAGTAATTTCCTGGTATTTGAGGCTATCCTTTATATTACAGTCCCAAACTAAACTAGACCCACCTGTGGGATCGAGGGCTGGTGCTGTGGATGAAAAAAATCCACTTCCTAATTCGCTATGCTTTTGTTGATTCGGTGTAAATTTTTCTGACCTGTGGCATTCCTTTGTGTTTGAAGTATAGAAGCCTAGAGTTTCTGCTTTTTGTTCCTTGCATTTTCTATGCAGGAGACTTCGAATTTAACAGGCCGAACCTGGAAACCAATATTGGCAGAAGCCTGTATTATTTCTCTGTATATCCTCTCCCTCCTATCTAGCTTTTCTATTTTATAAAGACTAAGGTACATGTCAGAGAGGTTATCAAATGTGAAGTGTTTCCAGGCAACAGACCTAGTCCCTGTCACTTTTTGATTTCAGTGAATGTTGGCCTTCTCCAGGGAAGCTAAGTATGCATCTGGCTAAAAGACAATGTTTGATAAATTTTGAATTAGATCAAAATGAAGAATTCTTCTTTCCCTTTAGCCCTTGTAAGAAGAGGTTTTAACCAAAATGGAATTCAAGTGCTAATCACCTGCACTACCTCCTAGCTAATATATTTTAATGGCTTCATAATTAAGAATTTCTTTACAGGTTTATTCAGAATCTGGTCATTATACCTCTTTCCTGGATTATCTTTACTCAGTTTCTTGGTAATTTCTCTGCACATTCGCACACCAAAAGACAGCAACACCCCCACACACTCATTGACATTCTCTTTCTCTCTCTCTCTCTCTCTCTCTCTCTCTCTCTCTCTCTCTTTCACACGCACACACACACACACACACTCATATACACACTTTCACACACACACACTCATATACACGCTTTCACACACACACACACACACACACACACATACACACACACACACACACAGACATAATACTCATCACACACAAGACTATGAAGACTATGTACAGACCAACACATTATGTAGCCTTTGGTGAGGTTCAGTCTATTCTCTTTGGCTTTACAAGACAGGAGGCTTACTGGTTCACAGTTCTAGACATTTAGGAATGTGGTCCTCTTTTCTGCTCAGCCCTGGGCTTGGCTTTGGTAAAGGCAAGGGCTGGATGCTGTCACAGTAGAGCTATGTGTTCAGAGGATGGTGTCACACAGTGAAAGGGAAAGCCTGAAAGAGAGGTTAGGTTCTGTTTTGCTCTCATACAGCTCTTTGGTGAAACTAAGTGGTGTTCATGATCCCTTTTAATACTGCCACAGTTAGAACCAAGTTTTCACCACACAAATTTTGTGGGACAGGCTTAAGCCCTGTCCATTTCTAAATGATGAGTTTACTAAGGACTGACTAAAATTCCTACACATTTTTCTAATGACCTCTCATAATCTGAAAGATTTTGCTCCAATGCTATTTCCAGAGTGAGTCTGTTCTTGAAACTTTCCATGTGAGTTTTAGCGCCCTCTGAGAACCTTATTAACACTCTTTAGATACTTTACCCAAACTGGTTTTTCTTGCATGTTTATTATACCCCGTGTCTTATGAGAACAGAGGCTGTAGACTACATCTTTAAACCTAGTTCATTATTATTTTGAGTAATAATTGATCCCTTCTAATTGTTGGTTGCTCCTGTGAAGGCTCAATGCCCCAATGTAGGGGAATGCTAGGGTAGTGAGGTGGGAGTGAGTGTGTGGGTGGGGAGCACCCTTACAGAAGCAGGGGGATGGGGGATGACATAGGGGGTTTATGGATGGGAAACTGGGAAAGAGGATGAAATTTGAAATGCAATTAAATAAAATATAGAATAAATAAATAAATATTTCAAAGCAAAAAAAGAGAAATTATTGTTCAAAGCATTGATGACAGGAAGATGATGATAATTAAGCTCTAAAATAAAACCTCCTTCACTTACTAAGGGCTTCAGCCTACTCCTAGCTCTCCCTAGCCACACATTTGGGACAGCCAAAAGATGTTCCTATCAATGTGATGTAACTGGACTAGGTATGTGATACTTTCTTTTTGTTGTTGTTATTGTTGTTGTTTTGTCAGAAAAGTGTTTGTTTCTTTTGTTACTCCTGTTGCTACCAGCTTGGACCAGGTGACAACTGGCCCAATGCCCTTCAATTTAGAGATGTAAACTAACAATGGCTTGGCTGCTCTGAGATCTGGGTCATGCATAGATGCAGAGAGCAAGCAGCCAGCCCACAGTGGTCCAGATTGTCGTGTCTCACAGATACACCAGCCTGCCACTCAAACCCCTGTGTTCCAGGTGTTTCTTATAACAGTCCTGTCTGCATTTTGATATGTTTCCAAAAGCAAACCCTATTCCTATTCTTTCAGGTCTCTACTTGGAAAATAGTTTCCATTTGCTTTATGTGCTAGGACATAAGCCGAAGATAGCTTTGTCCTATCTTGATATGGGAAACATTGAAATATTGTTTCTATGAAGAACTAAAAGGACACAGAAACGTTCTAACTGCCTACAGCATTTAAGTCATGACAAAAGCAAACAAAACAGCTCAATAGACTGTTAAAAAAAACCAAAACAAACAAATCCTCATTCTTGAAATTGTCTCTGGATTTTATCCTCCTCCTCCTCTTCCCTCTCCTTCCCCTCCCCTCCCCCTCCTCCTCTTTGTCCTCCTCCTGGTTCTTGTCCTCCTCCTTCTCCTCCTCCTCGTCCTCCTCGTCCTCCTTCTCCTCCCTGTGCTTGTCCTTCTTGTCCTCCTCCTCGTCGTCATCGTTGTCATCCCCCTCCTCCTTCTCTTCTTCTTCTTGTTCTTCTTCTTCTTGTTCTTCTTCTTCTTCTTGTTCTTCTTGTTCTTGTTCTTGTTCTTCTTCTTCTTGTTCTTGTTCTTCTTCTTCTTCTTCTTCTTCTTCTTCTTCTTCTTCTTCTTCTTCTTCTTCTTCTTCTTCTTCTTCTTCTTCTTCTTCTTCTTCCTCTTATTGTTCTTACTGTTCTTACTGTTCTTACTGTTCTTACTGTTCTTATTGTTCTTGTTCTTCTTGTTCTTCTTCTTGTTCTTGTTCTTCTTGTTTTTGTTGTTGTTCTTGTTCTTGTTGTTGTTGTTGTTGTTGTTGTTCTTGTTCTTGTTCTTCTTGTTCTTGTTCTTGTTTTCCTTCTTCTTGTTCTTTTTGTTCTCATCTTCTTCTTTTCTTCTTCTTCTTTTCTTCTTCTCTTCTTTCTTCTTTCTTCTTTCTTCTTCTTTCTTCTTCTTCTTCTTCTTCTTCTTCTTCTTCTTCTTCTTCTTCTTCTTCTTCTTCTTCTTCTTCTTCTTCTTTCTTCTTTCTTTTTCTTCTTCTTCTTCTTCTTCTTCTTCTTCTTCTTCTTCTTCTTCTTTCTTCTTCTTCTTCTTCTTCTTCTTCTTCTTCCTCCTCCTCCTGCATGTCTTATTTTCTTTTCTTTCTACATTTTTACCAGCCTTTAGGCTCCCTATTGAATCATGTTCTATGACAATCTTCACCTTAAATGTGTGGGGATGAAAGCAGTCCAAATAACAGTGGCTAATGGTAGCCTGGCCTTCAGCACCTCTCAGATCTTTGCACTTTTCACTCTGTAATCGATTGCTCATCCTTCATTCCACGTGCAAACACACTTTAGAAGCCTGAATGGTAGCTCTCTCATAGACCCCAAAAGCTCATTTGCTTTCCTGCTTGGCTACAATCTATGTACAAATCCAGTGCCTTGCTTCCTCACCTGCTTGGCAGGAAGCCCATCACTCTTCAGTGACTACCCTCAAATATGGTTCAGAGGCTGTCTTTCTACTTGAACATTTCTTATCAGGTGCCGCCTCTCATTAATGTCAGTGAGCTATATTTGTCCTCCAAATCAGCCCATGGCCATAGTTTTCAGATGATAAAGTCCTGGTTGTTTTCTTTCTCCACCTTGGAGTCATTAGGTCAACTGTAGCAATGTCCTAAAATTAACCACTATTGATGAATGACTTCTAATTTGCCACTAATATATTTTCAATATGATATATATGTGGTATATAATGTAAATCATAATAAATATAGATACATAATATGGCATATCTGTATATTCATGTAAATTTATTAATATATACCATATTTATTAATATATTTCACATATTTTGTGTATAATATATAAATACATAGATACATAATATATTTGGCATATAGTTTACATAATAATATATTTTATATATGCATATGTATATGTATATATGTCATATGCCTCTGAGCATTTATCATTGACAATTTTTCAATCTGTAATTAAAAGCAGACAAAGTCATCAAAGAGATTAGAATTTTGATCTTCTCTAAATAAATTTTTTATTCTCTCTCATACCTTTTGTGGTATATTTTGTAAACTATATTTCTGTCGCTTGATGAGGCTAAATACTCACCTCTAGGTCTCTATGTAAACATGGAAAACTAATGAATGGTTTTATTTCACAGTAAACATTGATCGAGGGATGGGTAAACAATGTAAGCTAACCTTCAAATTCTTTATAGAGATTGAACTGCTACAAGAAAGAGGGATTTTAATATTTTCATATGAGATTAAAAAAAAAAAAACCAAGGTCATTAAACCTGGAGATTCAAATGGTCAAACTCTTGCCAATAAATATGTAACTAGATGGAACTTTTGATGTGCGAGCAAGGCGAGTAGTTTAGACTAGAAGTATTAAATTATTAACTTTTAATGAAAGGATTATTAGCATTGAATGTAAATTTGTTCATCTGTTGTCAGTTGTTTTTTTTTTTCACACAACTGGGTTGAATAGTTATCACAAGAATGGACAATCTAAAATAGTTACTATGTAGCTGTTTGCAAAATAAAATAATAAGAAAACAAACAAAATGATTTCCAGCTATTGGTTGTATTTGAAACAGTTTTTGTTAAAGAAATTGTTTATTTATTTAAACAATTAAATATTTTCAAACAGTATTTTTATTTATGCCCCTTTGAATATTTCAGTTTTTTCCTGATGTGAACCACAAGGAGAAAATATCTATCTATATATCTATCTATATATCTATCCATCCATCCATCCATCCATCCATCCATCCACAGTTCACAGTTCTTAGACTTTTGGGAAGGATTAGGAGGTGTGGCCTTGTTGGAGAAGGTATGATCTAGGGGGTGGGCTTAGAGATTTCAAAAGCCTGTTGTAGACTCAGTGTCTCTCTTTCTGCCTGCTATCTGTGCACTGGAAGTAAAGGCCCCAGAAGTAACCTGCTTGCCTGTGTCACCATCCTCTCTGCAATGGTGGTAATGAACTAAGCTTCTAAAACCATAAGCAAGATCCTATTGAAATATGTTCCTTTATATGTTGCCGTGGTTATGACGTCTCTTAGTAGCAAGAGAACACTAAGACAGGCCCATTCAATGGGAAGGAAATCGTTCCTGGTATTAGAAACCTAGCCAAATTTCTGGGGCTAGTGAGGTCATGTATCTCAGAGGAGAACCTTCTGCTACAACATTAGTAAATGAGAATTCCTAAATTCATTGTAAAACTGATACAGTACAATATTAGTCTTTCTGTACCTGACTGTTTTCATTTAACAGACTTTCTTCTTAAACTAAATTAAATGTATGCAAATGGCAAGATTTCATTTCCTTTTGTGGCCGAATATATTTTCTTTGTACTTTTTATATATCTTAGTTTCCTTATTGTTTACCTATTGATAATTATCTAAGTTTGTTCCTCATTTGTGTTCCCATTAATAGCACTGCAGTAAAAAAAAGTTTGGTTGGATAATGTAAAAACTCTAACTTTAGATTTTGGAGGCTGAGAAAATTTGCATTTTCATCAGCAAAAACATAAGAGGTTTTTCTCTTCAGTTCTTTACTGAAGTTAGTTTTTTGTGTCAACTGAAGCTCTTTTTAAGGGAAATTCTTGGGATAAATTTTTGATACTATAAAGCTTGAATGGATGAGTAGAGAAGTAGAAGTGTAAAGCCATATGGGCATTCATAAGTATACTTGTTTGGGCATATTCAGTTCAACTTTTTATATAGTTTTGCTTATGCAAGCATAAGAGAACATATCAAGCATTTATTTGTCTCTCCAGTGCCCATGGGTCTAAGTAGACTACAGTGTAAAAAAGACAAGAAGATACATTAATCATATCTGTACAAATTTGTAAATGTCACATATATTTTAAAAAAGGAAATAATTTAATTCCTTTCAATGAATATTAAAATATTTATACCTAATTATGCATCCTTGTCTGTTTTAAGATTCCTCAATAGCATGAACTCTGGTATGAACAAGCTCTTAAGAAGTCATTGAGTACTGAGAGTCACTGCGGTGGTTATTTTCTATACTCTTAAAGGGATTGAGATACTCCAAGGGCATTAATAATGCGAAATTTGGGCTTGTCTGGGAAGACACTTCCAGGGGTGTTTATTTGGAGAGGGAAGAGCAGCCCTGAATGTTGGCAGGATCATCCCACAGCTGAGTGCCCAGAAAGAATAAAAGGGGGGAAAGGAGGAAGTAGGCTGAGAACTACAATTTTGCTCACTCTGGTTTCTTGTCTGACTGGTGGATCAAGTCACCCCTGCAGTGGTACCTTCCCTCCATGGTGCATTCCATTTTCTCTAACCCTGAGCCTAAGGTAAACCTTCTGCTGTTAGGAATGCTGGGGGTCAGTTTGCTCCGTACTGACTAGATTTTGGTCCCATTGGTGTGAAAGTAAGTAGAGCAGTCAGGTATAAGAACTTTAGATAAATTTTCTTAGGAAATCTAATTAGTATGTCTAAAATGACTCAATAGATGGAACAATAATGGTTGATGTACTTTGATTTGCTATGTAACAACTATTAATAAAATGTGATGATCTGGTTATAATTCCATAGTCTTCCCAAAATGTAGTTACTATGCTTATTGATAAAGTATACTAAGGTTGGACTAAGATGAATCCTGCCTTAGGACAATATGGGAAATATCTCAACAGCTGTAAGTACACTGAAGTGAAACCATGAGTGAGATTGTTCTTATGTGAAGACTGACTCTCCTAGTGATTGGCAAACTATAACCATTCTCTGGGATATTCTCTATTTTAAGGCACAAGAGTTCTTTTTCAATCAGTTTCATTCATAAAGCTCTAGCTGATTTAAGAAACACATCACTCACCTATCCACCTAGAATGGTAATTTTCTATTGCATTAGGAAATAACTTTTAGTTTGTTTTTCATGGTTCTTCATTTTTCCCAAACTTTAAATTGTTCTCTTAATTTTAATTGATAGTTATCACATCTTCTTCTTAATGAAGAGAATTATTTCATCATTTTTTCAGCAATCTCCAATTTGAAATTATGTGTTAGCCAGAATATAATTGCGAATTTTAATTTACAGTAATCATTTTCATTCTAGTGAAAAGAGAAATATTTTATCATTTCTTTCACTAATCTGTAACCTACAATTATATGTCATCCAGAATGTAATTGCTTCTCAAATGAGGTAACATATTTCTTTTCCTTAAGAATCTGTTGATTTTCTTTCTGCTGTAACTGCAGAAGTGTGTAAGTAGAGATGCACAGAATTTTCATTGCATCAGTTGTACATAGACTTGATAGGTCATGTCAGCAGCCTCACTAAGATAGCCAATCGATCAGCATCCTCCTGCTGGTCCTGTGACTCTGGCACAAAACATTTTAGGTAGTGTTGAGGTCAATTTAGCACATAGACATTGTCTACTCTCCATAACAGTGAAGAGAAAACATCTCACAATTTATAATTACTTAAGTAACAAATTGATATTTAATAACTACAAAATATTGTGCTAAGCCAACCTAAATTCTCTACAAACTTACAAAATTTTTATTGATTTAGAAAGAAGAACCAGGGTATAAGCTGGAATTTGATGAAAATTTCCTTAATAATAAACCAATAATCATGCTGAGTGTCTCTCAGAAACCCTGACATATTTGGGATATTTCTGTTCTCAGAAATGACTACCATCAGTAAAGAAAAACAGTACAGAACAAACAAACAACATACAATCAACTGTGATAGAAAATGGGACAGTACAAAACTGTGAGAGAATGTCATAAAATCATGAAAAGTTATAATACACACACAAGTCTTTGATAATATAACAGTTATTTTAAGCATAATGAAAGATATTTATATTTCAGGATCGTTATGGACTGTAGAGTTTCATGATATTTAACAGATGTTATAGAAAGGTTTGGACTAAGTCTCTTCTCTGTTCTATGACATACTTAGAAATCGTACTTAGTAAGTTTCTTTATGTTTATCTGTTCCAGTGATAAAGCTAGAACATGGCACCTGAAATTCTTGTAAGGGCCTGAGTTGGTCATCTCATCTACCCAAATGATTTAGGACATTCTGCAAGGACCTGGGTTAATTGCCTCACCTATTCAGAAGATGCAGGAGATTCCATTTCACTCTTGACAGAAACCTGCCCCTGATCCTCATGAAGACCCCCCATACTGGGACCAATATCTCATCTTCCTCATTGGTTACTCCTTCCTCCTGACCTCAGAGACTATCCACCTGTCTTAGGCCCCTGTCTTAGGCACCTGTCTTAGGCCCCTGGAAGTGACAAATAAGTGGAGGGGACCGCATGAGTCCCTTGTTATGGTATACCACTTCCAGACAGTATGCAGCAAACTGACTTTGCAGCATTCCAGATTCTGAAGGAAGGCACAGAACACAACACTGTTTTATGCACATGAACATTTCTGAGAAAACAGAAGATCATCCCAATGGGGACATACATACCTTAGCAATACAATTTCCCATAATAGATTGTCCCAAGTCTTATATGACCAAAAATAAAATAATACTGTGGACAACATACTTATTTGTTATCTCAAGAAATAAAGCTAAAATTGCATAATGTTTTGGAGATGGCTCAGTAATAAAGTGCTTGCCATCCAAATATGGGGATGAAAGTTCAGATCCCAAGTTCCCATCAAAAGAAAATAAGAAGGCTAGAAATGAGAGAATATACACAAAGTCATGGGATGCTATGGCAAAGACAGGAAGATACTTGGGGATGACTGCAAATCAGTCTAGCCACATTACTGAGGTTCAGGTACAGTGAAAGTTCCTGTTTCAAAAACTAATTTGGCCTCCCTGTGCACATGTACACATATGTATATGTACAGGCACACATGAATATGTACAGACAAAACTACCTTTGTATAGATATAATTGCATTTGACATATGAAGGTCGTTATAAACAAAATGATTGATAAAATTAAATTGCTAATATAAAGATACAATAATTCAGCTTAAAGACACTGTGGATCTAGAAATGGATTAGAAAAGCTACTCCTTTATAAAGGAGTTTCAGAATTCATATCCACAGATACTGTGTTACCACTTCCCTAAGTAATTGTAGGATGTTTGCACAAATATGCTTTCCTCTCAGGAGTAAAATGTTTACACATTGTTAGTTCTTTTTTTTTTTTCTTGCTAGCTTTTTAATGATAAGGACAGCTACATAGAATGTAAACAAAATTGCTTTCATGGATAAAGCTAAAGTTGAATATTTGAATATCTTAATAACCATTTTCTTAGAATAAATTTTATAAGCAAAATTACTTCCTCAAAAGTTTGATTCCCTTTAAAGCTGTGAAAACAAATAGCTAAAGCATGTTCCTAGAAATTGTAGTGATTTTACGTTTCTTCTGAGTTGTACAGACAGCTGTTTCTGTAGACAATGGTGGACATTTTGGGCACATTCACTTGAATTTAGACAAAACGTTAAAAAGATAAGCAATGAATTATTTAAAAAGAGATAAAATAAATTTTACCATTGAAAGTAATAGACTGCACCTTAGGAAAAGGGAGGTGTTGAAGGGCATGTGATGCCTTCAGAAAAGACGCCGCAGGGAAAAGTCACACACCACAGACTACTGCTGCATTGATTCTGCATGGAAAGAGCAGTAACCCATGCTTTCCCCTTTGTTTGCATGGGAGTCCTTGATGTAAGCTGCTGCAAATTAGACAACGGTGAAGAAATTAAAGATGAGCTGTTTGCTTTCAAGCTGTGGAAATGTAGCTTTTGTAGTGGTCATTGTCTGCTTCTGTAGACACGAAGCAGGACTGGAGTCACACATATGGTGTGTTATGGCAAAGACGACAGTCATGTCTGTGCATTTAGTACATATGTGCATTTTGTGCAGGGCACATCACTTTTATGCTGGCTTGGTCTTTGCTTTAATTATTCACACCTCAGGGTTGAAGAGTAAGAATGCATTTGATTTGATTTGAAATCAATGGAGTCACCCTACTTTCTGACTTCTTTTTTTTTTATTTTTTTTTCGATATATTTTTTATTTACATTTCAAATGATTTCCCCTTTTCTAGCCCCCCACTCCCCGAAAATCCCGTAAGTCCCCTTCTCTCCCCCTGTCCTCCCACCCACCCCTTCCCACTTACCCGTTCTGGTTTTGCCGAATACTGCTTCACTGAGTCTTTCCAGAACAAGGGGCCACTCCTCCTTTCTTCTTGTACCTCATTTGATGTGTGGATTATGTTTTGGGTATTCCAATTTCCTAGGTTAATATCCACTTATTAGTGAGTGCATACCATGATTCACCTTTTGAGTCTGGGTTACCTTACTTAGTATGATGTTCTCTAGCTCCATCCATTTGCCTAAGAATTTCATGAATTCATTGTTTCTAATGGCTGAATTGTACTCCACTGTGTAGATATACCACATTTTTTGCATCCACTCTTCTGTTGAGGGATACCTGGGTTCTTTCCAGCATCTGGCAATTATAAATAGGGCTGCTATGAACATAGTAGAGCATGTATCCTTATTACATGGTGGGGAATCCTCTGGGTATATGCCCAGGAGTGGTATAGCAGGATCTTCTGGAAGTGAGGTGCCCAGTTTTCGGAGGAACCGCCAGACTGATTTCCAGAGTGGTTGTACCAATTTGCAACCCCACCAGCAATGGAGGAGTGTTCCTCTTTCTCCACACCCTCTCCAACACCTGCTGTCTCCTGAATTTTTAATCTTAGCCATTCTGACTGGTGTAAGATGAAATCTTAGGGTTGTTTTGATTTGCATTTCCCTAATGACTAATGAAGTTGAGCATTTTTTAAGATGCTTCTCTGCCATCCAAAGTTCTTCAGGTGAGAATTCTTTGTTTAATTCTGTACCCCATTTTTTAATAGGGTTGTTCGGTTTTCTGGAGTCTAACTTCTTGAGTTCTTTATATATATTGGATATTAGCCCTCTATCTGATGTAGGATTGGTGAAGATCTTTTCCCAATTTGTTGGTTGCCGATCTGTCCTCTTGATGGTGTCCTTTGCCTTACAGAAACTCTATAACCTTATGAGGTCCCATTTGTCAATTCTTGCTCTTAGAGCATACGCTATTGGTGTTCTGTTCAGAAACTTTCTCCCTGTACGGATGTCCTCAAGGGTCTTCCCCAGTTTCTTTTCTATTAGCTTCAGAGTGTCTGGCTTTATGTGGAGGTCCTTGATCCATTTGGATTTGAGCTTAGTACAAGGAGACAAGGATGGATCAATTCGCATTCTTCTGCATGCTGACCTCCAGTTGAACCAGCACCATTTGTTGAAAAGGCTATCTTTTTTCCATTGGATGTTTTCAGCCTCTTTGTCGAGGATCAAGTGGCCATAGGTGTGTGGGTTCATTTCTGGATCTTCAATCCTGTTCCATTGATCCTCCTGTCTGTCACTGTACCAATACCATGCAGTTTTTAACACTATTGCTCTGTAGTATTGCTTGAGGTCAGGGATACTGATTCCCCCAGATTTTCTTTTGTTGCTGAGAATAGTTTTAGCTATCCTGGGTTTTTTGTTGTTCCAGATGAATTTGATAATTGCTCTTTCTAACTCTGTGAAGAATTGAGTTGGGATTTTGATGGGTATTGCATTGAATCTGTATATTGCTTTAGGCAAAATGGCCATTTTAACTATATTGATTCTACCGATCCATGAGCATGGGAGGTTTTCCCATTTTTTGAGGTCTTCTTCCATTTCCTTCTTCAGAGTCTTGAAGTTCTTGTCGAACAGATCTTTCACATGTTTGGTAAGAGTCACCCCAAGATACTTTATCCTGTTTGAGGCTATTGTGAAGGGGGTCATTTCCCTAATTTCTTTCTCAGCCTGCTTATCCTTTGAGTATAGGAAGGCCACTGATTTGCTTGAGTTGATTTTATAACCTGCGACTTTGCTGAAGTTGTTTATCAGCTGTAGGAGCTCTCTAGTGGAGTTCTTTGGGCCACTTAGGTAGACGATCATGTCGTCTGCAAATAATGATAGTTTGACTTCTTCCTTTCCAATTTGTATCCCTTTGACCTCCTTATGTTGTCGAATTACCTGAGCTAGTACCTCAAGTACAATATTGAAAAGATAAGGAGAAAGGGGGCAGCCTTGTCTGGTCCCTGATTTCAGTGGGATTGCTTCAAGTTTCTCTCCATTTAGTTTGATGCTGGCTACCGGTTTGCTGTATATTGCTTTTACTATGTTTAGGTATGGGCCTTGAATTCCTGTTCTCTCCAAGACTTTAAGCATGAAAGGATGCTGAATTTTGTCAAATGCCTTTTCAGCATCCAATGAAATGACCATGTGGTTTTGTTCTTTGAGTTTGTTTATGTAGTGGATTGTATTGATGGATTTCCGTATATTGAACCAACCCTGCATTCCTGGGATAAAGCCTACTTGATCATGGTGGATGATCATTTTGATGTGTTCTTGGATTCGGTTGGCAAGAATTTTATTGAGTATTTTTGCATCGATGTTCATAAGGGAAATTGGTCTGAAGTTCTCTTTCTTTGTTGGATCTTTTTGTGGCTTTGGTATCAGCGTAATTGTGGCTTCGTAGAAGGAATTGGGTAGTGTTCCTTCTGTTTCTGTTTTGTGGAATAGTTTGAAGAGTATTGGTGTTAACTCTTCTTTGAAGGTCTGGTAGAATTCTGCACCGAAGCCATCTGGTCCTGTGCTTTTTTTGGTTGGAAGACTTTCTATGACTCCTTATATTTCTTTACGCATTATGGGACTGTTTAGATGGTCTAGTTGGTCCTGATTTAATTTTGGTATTTGGTATCTGTCAAGGAAATTGTCCATTTCCTCCAGATTCTCCTGTTGTGTTGAGTACAGGCTCTTGTAGTAGGATCTGATGATTTTTTGGATTTCCTCAATTTCCGTTGTTATATCTCCCTTTTCATTTCTAAGTTTGTTAATTTGGATACTTTCTCTGTGTCCTTTGGTCAGTCTGGCTAAGGGTTTATCTATCTTGTTGATTTTCTCAAAGAACCAGCTCCTGGTTTTGTTGATTTTTTGTATGGTTCTCTTTGTTTCTACTTGATTGATTTCGGCCCTGAGTTTGATGATTTCCTGCCTTCTACTCCTCCTGGGTGAAATAGCTTCGTTTTGTTCTAGGGCTTTCAGGTGTGTCATTAAGCTGGTAATGTATGCTCTCTCCATTTTCTTTTTGGAGGCACTCAGGGCTATGAGTTTTCCTCTTAGCACTGCTTTCATTGTGTCCCATAGATTTGGGTATGTTGTGTTTTCATTTTCATTATGTTCTAAAAAGTCTTTAATTTCTTTCTTTATTTCTTCTTTGACCAAGGTATCATTGAGTAGACTATTGTTCAGTTTCCACGTGTATGTGGGTTTTCTGTAGTTTCTGTTGCTATTGAAGACCACTTATACTCCATAGTGATCAGATAGGAGGCATGGGATTAATTCTATCTTCTTATATTTGTTGAGGTCTGTCTTGTGACCAATTATATGGTCGATTTTGGAGAAGGTACCATGAGGTGCTGAGAAAAAGGTATATTCTTTTGTTTTAGGATAGAATGTTCTATATATATCTGTTAAATCTAATTGGTCCAAAGCTTCAATTAGTTTCATTGTGTCCCTGTTTAGTTTCTGTTTTCCTGATCGGTCCATTGAGGAAAGTGCAGTGTTGAAGTCACCCACAATTGTGTTAGGTGCAATGTATGCTTTTAGTTTTAATAAAGTTTCTTTTACGAAAGAGGGTACCCTTGCATTTGGGGCATAGATGTTCAGGATTGACAGTTCTTCTTTTTGTATTTTTCCTTTGACCAGCAAGAAGTGTCCCTCAGGGTCCCTTTTGATGACTTTGGGTTGAAAGTCAATTTTATCTGATATTAAAATGGCTACTCCAGCTTGTTTCCTGAGACCATTTGCTTGTAAAATTGTCTTCCAGCCTTTTACTCTAAGGTAGTGTTTGTCTTTGACCCTGAGGTGTGTTTCCTGTAAGCAGCAAAATATAGGGTCCTGTTTACATATCCAGTCAGTTAGTCTGTGTCTTTTTATTGGGGCATTAAGTCCATTGATGTTAAGAGATATTAAGGAATAGTGATTGTTACTTCCTATCATTTTTGACGTTATTTTTTAAATTTGAATGCTTATCTTCTTTTGGGATTGATGAAAGGTTACTATCTTGCTTTTTCCAGGGTGAAGTTTCCCTCCTTGTATTGCTGTTGTCCTCCTGTTATCTTTTTAGGGCCGGGTTTGTGGATAGATATTGGGTAAACTTGGTTTTGTCATGAAATATCTTAGTTTCTCCATCTATGGTGATTGAGAGTTTTGCTGGATATAGTAGTCTTGGTTGGCATTTGTGTTCTCTTAGAGTCTGCATGAGATCTGCCCAGGACCTTCTAGCCTTCATAGTCTCAGGTGAAAAGTCTGCTGTGATTCTGATAGGTCTTCCTTTATATGTTACTTGGCCTTTTTCTCTTACTGCCTTTAGTATTCTTTCTTTGTTTAGAACATTTGGTGTTTTGATTATTATGTGACTGGAAGTATTTCTGTTCTCGTCCAGTCTGTTTGGAGTTCTGTAGGCTTCTTGTATATTCATGGGCATCTCTCTCTTTAGGTTAGGGAAGTTTTCTTCCATAATTTTATTGAAGATATTTGCTGGCCCTTTAAGTTGTAAATCTTCACTCTCATCTATGCCTATAATCCTTAGGTTTGGTCTTCTCATTGTGTCCTGGATTTCCTGGATATTTTGGGTTACAAGCTTTTTGCATTTTGCATTTTCTTTAACTGTTGAGTCCATGGTTTCTATGGAATCTTCAGCATCTGAGATTCTTTCTTCTATCTCTTGTATTCTGTTGTTGATATTTGCATCTCTGTCCCCTGATTTCTTCCCAAGGCTTTCTATCTCCAAAGTTGTCTCCCTTTGAGTTTTCTTAGTTGTTTCTACTTCTGATTTTAGATCCTGGATGGTTTTGCTTAGCTCCTTCACTTGCATGTTTGTGTTTTCCTGGAATTCTTTACGAGATTTTTGTGTTTCCTTTTTCATGACCTCAGCCTGTTGACCAAAGTTCTCCTGCATTTCTTTAAGTGTTTTTTGCGTTTCCTCCTTGTTGGCTCTTGTATTCTCCTGGATTTCTTTCAATGATTTTTGTGTTTCCCTTGCAAGGGCTTCTAACTTTTGATCCATTTTCTCCTGAATTTCTTTAAGTATGTCCTTCATGTGTTCCTCTACCAGCATCATGACCAGTGATTTTAAATCCAAATCTTGTTTTACTGGTGTGATGGGGTATCCAGGACATGTTGGTAGAGGAGAATTGGGTTCAGATGTTGCCATATTGCCTTGATTTCTGTTAGTGACGTTCCTGCGTTTGCCTTTTGCCATCTAGTTCTCACTGGTGTTAGTTTGTCTTGTCAGTGCTGGACTCACCAGTGTAAGCTGCCCCTTCCCAGTTGGCCTCTGGTGCACAGCTTACTTCCTGCACTGCTTGTAGACAGGGTGCTGCTGCCCAGGCTGTTCAGATCCCAAAGCAGGCACCCGAAGGTTCCCGCTGGGGCCCGCTGGATTCACTGGAGCACACTGACTTCTCCCAGCTGGCCTCCCGGAAGCCCAGCTAGCCACTTGCAGGACTTGGAGATGTGGTGCTGCCGCCCAGGCTGCTCTGGATCCGGAAGCGGAGGGAGTAGAGCTGAGGGCTTCTGCCTGAGGCCTTGCCCCAGATTGTGTCTGTGGACCAGATGGAGCCTGTGTGCACCCCCAGGGAGTGCCGACGGTGTATGCTGCTGTGATCTCCCCTGTGTTCCGCTCACTCCGCTGGGCAGCCGATCCGCCAACCGGGCTGTCGCACACAAGGTTAGCCTGGCCGCCCAGTCCCTGAGTCCAGGCAAAAGCCTGGGAGGCCAAGGTCTGAGCAAAGTTCCCCTAGGTCTATGACTGTTAATTGGGTCTGCCAGGTGACTAGGATGGCGGGCGTGCGCGCCCGCGCTCCCTGAAAGCGCCGGGAGAGTCTGCTGTGCTAACAATCCCCTGGGCGGGTTGACTCACAGATGGCCCACCAAGCTGCCCAGTCCTTGGGGTCAGTCCTGTGCCTTTTGGGGCCTAGACCCTCGCTTTGTTAGCCTCAGGCTATGCCTGTTACAGGTCTGCCCACCAGAGCTCTCTGTCGTCCTGCAGGCAAAATGGCGGCGGTGCGCGCGCAGGCCTGGGCAAAAAACCCCCTGGCTGGGTTGGCACCCCAATGGCCCCCCGACCTGCCCAGGGCCTGGGTGCAGGCCAACGCCCGTCGGGCTCAGACCACCGCGGTGTTGGCCTCGGATTATGTTTGTGTACCTCAGTCTGTCCGATCCCCGGAGTCCGGAACCAAGATGGATGCACCTCTCCTGACTGGTGGGAGGCTGAGTTCTCACTTTCTGACTTCTATTGAAATAGGAAAAGCAGTGTGCAACGTGAGATATTAAAAATACAGAGATTAAAAGTTCAAAAGACGAGTGGCTGGTCCAGCTGAAGGGCCATCAGCAGTGGAACCAAGGCGACACAGGGTCCAGTTAGGCCCTGCGCCCACGACCACTGACTTTCGCCGACTAGCCGGGCTGCAAGCAGCTGCGGTTTTGCGGTGCCTTTCGCTGCACTGAAGCCACTTCAGAACTCGGCCTCCCGCCAGTCAGGAGAGGCTCACCTCCATCTTGGTTTCGGACTCCAGAGACATCGGACAGACTGAGATCAGCCTGGGCGGTGGCACCACATCTCCAGGTCCTGCAAGAGGCTAGAGGGGCTTCCGGGCGGCCAGCTGGGAGAAGTCGGTGTGCTCCGGTGAATCCAGAGGGCCCCAGTGGGAGCCTTCGGGTGCCTGCTTCGGGATCTGAACAGCCTGGGCAGCAGCACCCTGTCTACAGGCAGTGCAGGAGGTAAGCTGTGCACCAGAGGCCAACTGGGAAGGGGAAGCTTGGACTGGTGAGTCCAGCACTGACAAGACAAACTAACACCAGTGAGAACTAGATGGCAAAAGGCAAACGCAGGAACGTCACTAACAAAAATCAAGGCAATATGGCAACATCTGAACCCAATTCTCCTCTACCAACATGTCCTGGATACCCCATCACACCAGAAAAACAAGATTTGGATTTAAAATCACTGGTCATGATGCTGGTACAGGAACACATGAAGGACATACTTAAAGAAATTCAGGAGAAAATGGATCAAAAGTTAGAAGCCCTTGCAAGGGAAACACAAAAATCATTGAAAGAAATCCAGGAGAATACAAAAGCCAACAAGGAGGAAACTCAAAAAACATTTAAAGAAATACAGGAGAACTTTGGTCAACAGGCTGAGGTCATGAAAAAGGAAACACAAAAATCTCTTAAAGAATTACAGGAAAGCACAAACAAGCAAGTGAAGGAGCTAAGCAAAACCATCCAGGATCTAAAATCAGAAGTAGAAACAACTAAGAAAACTCAAAGGGAGACAACTTTGGAGATAGAAAGCCTTGGGAAGAAATCAGGGGACAGAGATGCAAATATCAACAACAGAATACAAGAGATAGAAGAAAGAATCTCAGATGCTGAAGATTCCATAGAAACCATGGACTCAACAGTTAAAGAAAATGCAAAATGCAAAACGCTTGTAATCCAAAATATCCAGGAAATCCAGGACACAATGAGAAGACCAAACCTAAGGATTATAGGCATAGATGAGAGTGAAGATTTACAACTTAAAGGGCCAGCAAATATCTTCAATAAAATTATGGAAGAAAACTTCCCTAACCTAAAGAGAGAGATGCCCATGAATATACAAGAAGCCTACAGAACTCCAAACAGACTGGACGAGAACAGAAATACTTCCAGTCACATAATAATCAAAACACCAAATGTTCTAAACAAAGAAAGAATACTAAAGGCAGTAAGAGAACAAGGCCAAGTAACATATAAAGGAAGACCTATCAGAATCACAGCAGATTTTGACCTGAGACTTTGAAGGCTAGAAGGTCCTGGGCAGATCTCATGCAGACTCTAAGAGAACACAAATGCCAACCAAGACTACTATATCCAGCAAAACTCTCAATCATCATAGATGGAGAAACTAAGATATTTCATGACAAAACCAAGTTTACCCAATATCTATCCACAAACCCGGCCCTAAAAAGGATAATAGGAGGACAACACCAATACAAGGAGGGAAACTTCACCCTGGAAAAAGCAAGATAGTAACCTTTCATCAAACCCAAAAGAAGTTAAGCAATCAAATTTAAAAAATAACGTCAAAAATGATAGGAAGTAACAATCACTATTCCTTAACATCAATGGACTTAATGCCCCAATAAAAATACTCAGAGTATCTGACTGGATACACAAACAGGACCCTACATTTTGCTGCTTACAGGAAACACACCTAAGGGTCAAAGACAAACACTACCTTAGAGTAAAAGGCTGGAAGACAATTTTACAAGAAAATGGTCTCAGGAAACAGGCTGGAGTAGCCATTTTAATATCAGATAAAATTGACTTTCAACCCAAAGTCATCAAAAGAGACTCTGAGGGACACTTCTTGCTGGTCAAAGGAAAAATACAACAGGAAGAACTCTCAATCCTGAACATCTATGCTCCAAATGCAAGGGCACCCTCTTTCGTAAAAGAAACTTTATTAAAACTCAAAGCACACATTGCACCTAACACAATAATTGTGGGTGACTTCAACACCGCACTTTCCTCAATGGACCAATCAGGAAAACAGAAACTAAACAGGGACACAATGAAACAAATTGAAGCTTTGGACCAATTAGATTTCACAGATATATAGAGAACATTCTATCCTAAAACAAAAGAATATACCTTTTTCTCAGCACCTTATGGTACCTTTTCCAAAATGGACCATAAAATTGGTCACAAGACAGACCTCAACAAATATAAGATCGAACTAATCCCATGCCTCCTATCAGATCACTATGGAGTAAAACTGGTCTTCAATGGCAACAAAAACAACAGAAAACCCGCATACACGTGGAAACTGAACAATATTCTACTCAATGATACCTTGGTCAAGGAAGAAATAAAGAAAGAAATTAAAGATTTTTTAGAACACTATGAAAATGAAAACACAACATACCCAAATCTATGGGACACAATGAAAGCAGTGCTAAGAGGAAAACTCATAGCCCTGAGTGACTCCAAAAAGAAAATGGAGAGAGCATACACTACCAGCTTAATGACACACCTGAAAGCCCTGGAACAAAAAGAAGCTATTTCACCCAGGAGGAGTAGAAGGCAGGAAATCATCAAACTCAGGGCAGAAATCCATTAAGGAGAAATAAAGAGAATCATACAAAAAATCAACAAAACCAGAGCTGGTTCTTTGAGAAAATCAACAAGATAGATAAACCCTTAGCCAGACTGACCAAAGGGCACAGAGAAAGTATCCAAATTAACAAACTTAGAAATGAAAAGGGAGATATAACAACGGAAACTGAGGAAATCCAAAAAATCATCAGATCCTACTACAAGAGCCTGTACTCAACACAACTGGAGAATCTGGAGGAAATGGACAATTTCCTTGACAGATACCTAATACAAAAATTAAATCAGGACCAACTAGACCATCTAAAAAGTCCCATAATGCCTAAAGAAATAGAAGGAGTCATAGAAAATCTTCTAGCCAAAAAAGGCACATGACCAGATGGTTTCAGTGCAGAATTCTATGAGACCTTAAAAGAAGAGTTAACACCAATACTCTTCAAACTATTACACAAAATAGAAACAGAAGGAACACTACCCAATTACTTCTACGAAGCCACAATTACGCTGATAACAAAGCCACACAAAGATCCAACAAAGAAAGAGAACTTCAGACCAATTTCTCTTATGAACATCGATGCAAAAATACTCAATAAAATTCTTGCCAAACTAATCCAAGAACACATCAAAACGATCATCTACCATGATCATGTAGGCTTTATACTGGGAATGCAGGGTTGGTTCAATATACGGAAATCCATCAATGCAATCCACTGCATAAACAAACTCAAAGAACAAAACCACATGGTCATTTCATTGGATGCTGAAAGAGCATTTGACAAAATTCAGCATCCTTTCATGCTTAAAGTCTTGGAGAGAACAGGAATTCAAGGCCCATACCTAAACATAGTAAAAGCAATATACAGCAAACCGGTAGCCAGCATCAAACTAAATGGAGAGAAACTTGAAGCAATCCCACTGAAATCAGGGACCAGACAAGGCTGCTCCCTTTCTCCTTATCTTTTCAATATTGTACTTGAGGTACTAGCTCGGGCAATTCGACAACATAAGGATGTCAAAGGGATACAAATTGGAAAGGAAGAAGTCAAACTATCATTATTTGCAGACGACATGATACTCTACCTAAGTGACCCAAACAACTCCACTAGAGAGCTCCTACAGCCGATAAACAACTTCAGCAAAGTGGCAGTCTATAAAATCAACACAAGCAAATCAGTGGCCTTCCTATACTCAAAGGATAAGCAGGCTGAGAAAGAAATTAGGGGAATGACCCCCTTCACAATAGCCACAAACAGTATAAAGTATCTTGGGGTGACTCTTACCAAACATGTGAAAGATCTGTATGACAAGAACTTCAAGACTCTGAAGAAGGAAATGGAAGAAGACCTCAATAAATGGGAAAACCTCCCATGCTCATGGATCGGTAGAATCAATATAGTTAAAATGGCCATTTTGCCAAAAGCAATATACAGATTCAATGCAATACCCATCAAAATCCCAACTCAATTCTTCACAGAGTTAGAAAGAGCAATTATCAAATTCATCTGGAACAACAAAAAACCCAGGATAGCTAAAACTATTCTCAGCAACAAAAGAAAATCTGGGGGAATCAGTATCCCTTACCTCAACCAATACTACAGAGCAATAGTGTTAAAAACAGCATGGTATTGGTACAGTGACAGGCAGGAGGATCAATGGAACAGGATTGAAGATCCAGAAATGAGCCCAACTGGAGGTCAGCATGTAGAAGAATGCGAATTGATCCATCCTTGTCTCCTTGTACTACGCTCAAATCCAATGGATCAATTCCCATTCTTCTGCATGCTGACCACCAGTTGAACCAGCACCATTTGTTGAAAAGGCTATCTTTTTTCCATTGGATGTTTTCAGCCTCTTTGTCGAGGATCAAGTGGCCATAGGTGTGTGGGTTCATTTCTGGATCTTCAATCCTGTTTCATTGATCCTCCTGCCTGTCACTGTACCAGATGAATTTGATAATAGCTCTTTCAAACTCTGTGAAGAATTGAGTTGGGATTTTGATGGGTATTGCATTGAATCTGTATATTGCTTTTGGCAAAATGGCCATTTTAACTATATTGATTCTACCGATCCATGAGCATGGGAGGTTTTCCCATTTTTTGAGGTCCTCTTCCATTTCCTTCTTCAGAGTCTTGAAGTTCTTGTCATACAGATCTTTCACATGTTTGGTAAGAGTCACCCCAAGATACTTTATACTGTTTGTGGCTATTGTGAAGGGGGTCACTCCCCTAATTTCTTTCTCAGCCTGCTTATCCTTTGAGTATAGGAAGGCTACTGATTTGCTTGAGTTGATTTTATAACCTGCCACTTTGCTGAAGTTGTTTATCAGCTATAGGAGTTTTCTAGTGGAGTTTTTTGGGTCACTTAGGTAGACTATCATGTCATCTACAAATAATGATAGTTTGACTTCTTCCTTTCCAATTTGTATCCCTTTGACATCCTTATGTTGTCGAATTGCCCGAGCTAGTACCTCAAGTACAATATTGAAAAGATAGGGAGAAAGGGAGCAGCCTTGTCTGGTCCCTGATTTCAGTGGGATTGCTTCAAGTTTCTCTCCATTTAGTTTGATGCTGGCTACCGGTTTGCTGTATATTGCTTTTACTATGTTTAGGTATGGGCCTTGAATTCCTGTTCTCTCCAAGACTTTATGCATGAAAAAATGCTGAATTTTGTCAAATGCTTTTTCATCATCCAATGAAATGACCATGTGGTTTTTTTTTTTTTTTTGAGTTTGTTTATGTAGTGGATTGCATTGATGGATTTCCGTATATTGAACCAACCCTGCATTCCCGGGATAAAGCCTACTTGATCATGGTGGATGATCGTTTTGATGTGTTCTTGGATTAGTTTGGCAAGAATTTTATTGAGTATTTTTGCATCGATGTTCATAAGGGAAATTGGTCTGAAGTTCTCTTTCTTTGTTGGATCGTTGTGTGGTTTTTGTATCAGCGTAATTGTGGCTTCATAGAAGGAATTGGGTAGTGTTCCTTCTGTTTCTATTTTGTGTAATAGTTTGAAGAGTATTGGTGTTTGGTCTTCTTTGAAGCTCTGATAGAATTCTGCACTGAAGCCATCTGGTCCTGTGCTTTTCTTGGTTGGAAGATTTTCTATGACTCCTTCTATTTCTTTAGGCATTATGGAACTGTTTAGATGGTCTAGTTGGTCCTGATTTAATTTTGGTATTTGGTATCTGACAAGGAAATTGTCCATTTCCTCCAGATTCTCCAGTTGTGTTGAGTACAGGCTCTTCTAGTAGGATCTGATGATTTTTTGGATTTCCTCAGTTTCCATTGTTATATCTCCCTTTACATTTCTAAGTTTGTTAATTTGGATACTTTCTCTGTGCCCTTTGGTCAGTCTGGCTAAGGGTTTATCTATCTTGTTGATTTTCTCAAAGAACCAGCTCCTGGTTTTGTTGATTCTTTGTATGGTTTTCTTTGTTTCTACTTGATTGATTTCAGCCCTGGGTTTGATGATTTCCTGCCTTCTACTCCTCCTGGGTGAAATAGCTTCGTTTTGTTCCAGGGCTTTCAGGTGTGTCATTAAGCTGGTAATGTATGCTCTCTCCATTTTCTATTTGGAGGCACTCAGGGCTATGAGTTTTCCTCTTAGCACTGCTTTCATTGTGTCCCATAGATTTGGGTATGTTGTGTCTTCATTTTCATTGTGTTCTAAAAAGTCTTTAATTTCTTTCTTTATTTCTTCCTTGACCAAGGTGTCATTGAGCAGAATATTGTTCAGGTTCCATGTGTATGTGGGTTTTCTATTGTTTTTGTTGCTATTGAAGACCACTTTTACTCCATAGTGATCTGATAGGAGGCATGGGATTAGTTCGATCTTCTTATATTTGTTGAGGTCTGTCTTGTGACCAATTATATGGTCGAATTTGGAGAAGGTACCATGAGGTGCTGAGAAAAAGGTATATTCTTTTGCTTTAGGATAGAATGTTCTCTATATATCTGTGAAATCTAATTGGTCCAAAGCTTCAATTAGTTTCATTGTGTCCCTGTTTAGTTTCTGTTTTCCTGATCGGTCCATTGTGGAAAATGCAGTGTTGAAGTCACCCACAATTATTGTGTTAGGTGCAATGTGTGCTTTGAGCTTTAATAAAGTTTCTTTTACCAAAGAGGGTGCCCTTGCATTTGGAGCATAGATGTTCAGGATTGAGAGTTCTTCCTGTTGTATTTTTCCTTTGACCTGCAAGAAGAGTTCCTCAGAGTCTCTTTTGATGACTTTGGGTTGAAAGTCAATTTTATCTGATATTAGAATGGCTACTCCATCTTGTTTCTTGAGACCAGTTGCTTGTAAAATTGTCTTCCAGCCTTTTACTCTAAGGTAGTGTTTGTTTTTCACACTGAGGTGTGTTTCCTGTATGCAGCAAAATGTAGGGTCCTGTTTCCTTATCCAGTCGGTTAGTTTATGTCTTTTTATTGGGGCATTGAGCCCACTGATGTTAAGAGATATTAAGGAATAGGGATTATTCCTTCCTGTCATTTTTGATGTTATTTTTTAAATTTGATTTGTTACCTTCTTTTGGGTTTGATGAAAGAAGGTTACTATCTTGCTTTTTCCAGGGTGAAGTTTCCCTCCTTGTATTGGTGTTTTCCTCCTATTATCCTTTGTAGGGCTGGGTTTGTGGATAGATATAGGGTAAACTTGGTTTTGTCATGGAATATCAAGTTTCTCCATCTATGGTGATTGAGAGTTTTGCTGGATATAGTAGTTTTGGCTGGCATTTGTGTTCTCTTAGATTCTGCATGGGATCTGCTCAGGATCTCCTAGCCTTCATAGTCTCAGGTGAAAAGTCTGCTGTGATTCTGATAGGTCTTCCTTTATATGTTACTTGGCCTTTTTCTCTTACTGCCTTTAATATTCTTTCTTTGTTTAGTACATTTGGTGTTTTGATTATTATGTGACGGGAAGTATTTCTGTTCTGGTCCAGTCTGTTTGGAGTTCTGTAGGCTTCTTGTATATTCATGGGCATCTCTCTCTTTAGGTTAGGGAAGTTTTCTTCCATAATTTTATTGAAAATATTTGCTGGCCCTTTAAGTTGCAAATCTTCACTCTCATCTATGCCTATAATCCTTAGATTTGGTCTTCTCATTGTGTCCTGGATTTCCTGGATATTTTGGTTACAAGCTTTTTGCATTTTGCATTTTCTTTAACTGTTGAGTCCATGGTTTCTATGGTATCTTCAGCATCTGAGATTCTCTTGTATCTCTTGTATTCTGTTGTTGATATTTGCATCTATGTCCCCTGATTTCTTCCCAAGGCTTTCTATCTCCAAAGTTGTCTCCCTTTGAGTTTTCTTAGTTGTTTCTACTTCTGATTTTAGATCCTGGATGGTTTTGCTTAGCTCCTTCACTTGCTTGTTTGTGCTTTCCTGTAATTCTTTAAGAGATTTTTGTGTTTCCTCTTTCATGACCTCAGCCTGTTGACCAAAGTTCTCCTGTATTTCTTTAAGTGTTTTTTGCGTTTCCTCATTATTGGCTTTTGTATTCTCCTGAATTTCTTTCAATGATTTTTGTGTTTCCCTTGCAAGGGCTTCTAACAGTTGATCCATTTTCTCCTGAATGTCCTTCATGTGTTCCTGTACCAGCATCATGACCAGTGATTTTAAATCCAAATCTTGTTTTACTGGTGTGATGGGGTATCCAGGACATGTTGGTAGAGGAGAATTGGGTTCAGATGTTGCCATATTGCCTTGATTTCTGTTAGTGACGTTCCTGCGTTTGCCTTTTGCCATCTAGTTCTCACTGGTGTTAGTTGGTCTTGTCAATGCTGGACTCACCAGTGCAAGCTGCCTCTTCCCAGGTGGCCTCTGGTGCACAGCTTACCTCCTGCACTGCCTGTAGACAGGGTGCTGTTGCCCAGGCTGTTCAGATCCCAAAGCAGGCACCTGAAGGCTCTTGCTGGGGCCTGCTGGATTCACTGGAGCACACCGACTTCTCCCAGCTGGCTGCCTGGAAGCCCCTCTTGCCTCTTGCAGTACCTGGAGATGTGGTGTTGCCGCCCAGGCTGATCTGGATCCGGAAGCG
This sequence comes from Apodemus sylvaticus, assembly GCF_947179515.1. Classification (NCBI taxonomy): domain Eukaryota; kingdom Metazoa; phylum Chordata; class Mammalia; order Rodentia; family Muridae; genus Apodemus; species Apodemus sylvaticus. The sequence continues at coordinate 16,307,093 of NC_067480.1, forward strand.
GAGAGGTCTGAGGGCTACCGTCAGAGGCCTCTGGACTGGAGCCTAAGCTCTGTGTCACAGGAGCCCCCAGTTCTTGGTGGTATTGGAAAGTGGTACAAATATTAAGAAGTGGCCTAGTGGAAGATATTCAGGATATTATGGTGTTGAAGGAGACGTGGGACTTGAACACCGTTCCCTTTTTCTCTCTCTAGGATGATTTTGAACTCCTTACCCTCTGGCACTTTCTGTCCTGGGGTTTATTGGCTTGGGCCACCCTCCCAGTCGTTGTGGTACGCAGGTCTGGTCTAAGCATCATGCACACTGTGCAAGCATGCTTGGACCTGAAATACATTTCTATCCCTCATCCTTTGCTGTATGCCTCCCGAAAAGGAGGTAAGCAAACAGTGTGGTGACACTTCCACCATGTGTGTCACCACCGAGTGCAAGAATGGAGCTAATGATGGACATCTCCCAAACTGAGCACAAACTGACCATTTTCACATTATTATTTATTTGCCTTTGATACAGTATTAGTTACAATGACAGAAATTCAGCATTCAAACTAGAGTAAAAATAAATTACCCCCTAAGCTAGTTTCAGCCAGTTAACCAAAGTGACCTAATATAGATTAAGAAGAGCGTTTCATAAGCACTGGGGATAGACTTAAGCCTGTCTCCCTGGTTGAAAACACTAGTCTGTGTGTTCTAAATCAGCATCAGTAGCCTATGTTTAACATAGAATGTGGTGGCTACACATGCCACGCCACACATTCTCATCTTGGAGATTTTCAGTAGTCCAAGTCTGGGATTCCGTGTGCGTGATGTATGTATGATTTTTCTAAATACTTGTTTCCATAAATGATTGTCAAGAGTTTGATTATTTTGTTCATAGGTGATTTGTTTTTACTTTATTTTCTACGTAATTTTTAGAACTTCTTGAGTAGCGGATCTATGATTTTCATAACATCTAGGCAGTTCAACATGTATTTCTGGAAGGTTTTTCTTTGCTTCTGTATCTTTGGCTTCAAGGACCATGCTCATATGTGTATTAACCCTGCTCAATATCATTGCACAGCTCACAGATGCTCCTTATATCAACCATTTTTCTCTCTCTTCACTTTGAATGAGTTCTATTGTTCTTTTTTGTTTCACTTTTGCAACATTTAAACTCCTATTATTCTTTCTAGTTAAGTTCCCTTTTAATTTTAGAAACCATGTTTGCACATCCAGATTCTGTTTACTCCTCTCAAAATATTCTCTACTTATAATCTCTTTGGGTTGTTTTGACTTATATGTTTGAAAAGAGTCATGATACCAATTTTAAAATGTTGGCTCTCCACTTTCATTCTTTGGTGTATGGGTTTTTATTCAGTGATTACATTTTTTGGGTATCAGTAAGTATTTTCTTTCCAAAAAATCTAGTAATTTTTATTGTGTGGTGGATAATGATTTTTTCCATGGGTAAATAGCTGGATTTTATTGTTTTCCTTCGAAGAAAGTTTTGTTGAGGAGACAGTATTGCAGTGCTAATGGATCAAACCCAGGGTCTTTTGCAAACAATTAGTATTTAATTATGGAGGGACTTCCCCAGTTCATGTTTTTGAGAGGAATAACTATGTAGACCCAAATTCATAATCTCTTTGATTTTGCTTACAGAGTACTGGGTCTGAGATTTTGTTTTTTTAAATAGAGTTCCACTTAATACACTCATATTTTGTTCTTGAATTAACTTTGTCCTAAAGCAATTCAGCCTACCACAAACTATTGAGTCCTTGGGTTTTTGATGAATATTCTGAGTGCCCTCCTGAATCATTGACTTGAGCACTGGTTGCTATTTCGTACATATATCAGATTTTGAGTATAATTTTTTTTTCTGGAACTCTGCCCTATTGCTCCTGCTCCTTCCATCACTAATCTTTGTTCTTTTTTCCTATGTAGTTCTACAGCTCAGAATGTCTGTTTGAAAGACAGAGAAGTTATAATACTAAACTTCTTTGTTTCCCCTTAGAAATAACATTTTTTAAATCTTGGGTCCAATATCTGCACTTGATCTTTGTCAAAAGGCCAAGAAGCGATTGGGTCCAATATCTGAAAGTCATTTAATATATTTTAAAACTATATTATGCTACCTTCTGTAAGAAAGGTAATAAAAGTTTTATTATGAGGCCAGATATATACATCTCAACCCAATCACTTCTTTGTGTCTCTGGTTGAATGCTTTTAATATTTATTTACGTTTTGTAGATAGTCATCATGCAGTTCTTCAAATTATGGCCTAGCATTATGAAATCCTACAGTTGAGAATTTTATCTGTTTAATCATTAACATTTAATGCTATTGGTATTTTCAACTCAGTATTTATCTCTTCCTGGTTTTCACTGGTTAAGAGGTGAGGGTAAAAGGAAGATCTTATATGAAACATATAATAAATGTCAGTGTGACAGCCTTCTCATAGGTACAATGATTACAAGAAGGATCAATGTGCATAGTCTTCATATTGTGTTCAGGAGATTTTCTTGATTCAGATACCTATCCGCATAGTGCTCACTGTGACAAATCTGAGCTGATGGGATGCAAAACAATGAAGGATGTTGACATCGCCAGGTCAGATCTTGAGATGCTTCCTTGCTTACCTGGTCCTTTCAGATATTCTTAAGTGGTAATTGCAACATTTATTTTCTCCTTGAAATAGGTATCCTTGGTCAATCATATTACTGGTGGTTGTTAGTCCTATATTTAAATACTTAACTTCATTTTTATCTCTTTCTTGTCACTATGAGTGAGTGCATGTACAACAAGGAGTGATTTGTTTCTGAATAAAATGAATAGACTTGTTGATCATGTGACCATTTGGCATAGTTAATTTTTTTAAAAAAATATGAAATTTATGTTTCATTTTAATGGCTTGCTAAGCTGATGCTGATAAAGATTTATGTGACTGTATGTGTGTTTGTGTGCGTGTGTCTCTATGGATATATAGTCTCCATTCACTCAAATAATAGGAGTTAAAATCTGATAAAACACTACGTTAAAAGTGCTGAGCTTATTCACCCAGCACAGGAAGCTCCGGAAGAATGACTTAAATGAGGGAGCTATGGTTCCTCTGAGAAACGGAACAAAATGCTCACAGGAGCAACGAGCGAGGCAATGTGTGGAGCAGAGTCTGAAGTAAAGGCCACCCAGCAAGTGCCCTACCTGGGGATTCATCCTATAAATAGTCAGCAAACCCCAACACTATGATGAGAAGCATGTACCAAAAGGAGCATGTCATGGCTGTCTCCAGAGGAGCCCTGCCAGAGTCTTATGAATTCAGAAGCAGAAACTAGCAACCAAACTTGGACTGAGCTTGGGGTCCCCAACAGAGGATCTGGAGGGTTGTCCAGAGGAGCTGAAGGGGTATATAGCCCCATGGGAAAAACAATGAATTTGGAACCCAGATTCCCCAAGACTCCCAGGGACTGAATCATCAACCAAGGGGTATACATGGTTCCAGCCAAAAATGTGGCAGAGGAATGCCTTTTGGGGCATCAGTGGGAGGAGTGGTCTTTGGTCAGGTAAAGGCTCAATAGAGGCCACAACAAAGGGAAACAGATGGGGGGGAAGTTGGGGGAAGGTGGGACTGTGTTGGGTAGAGGGGCATATACATGGAGGCAAGGGGAAGGAGGAGGGGTAGGGAATCGTTGGGGAGGGGGGATTTTGGGAGGGGGAAATTGGGAAAGGTTTTACCATTGGCAATGTAAATGAAGAAGATACTCAATAAAAAAAGAAAGTACTGAGCTTATTATGAGCTTTCTTTTATTTTTTCATCCTAATTAATGGAAACAAGAATGGATGTATAAATTGACAATTGTCTGGCTCTCTATTGTGTGACAGGAATTGTGTGATACTTTAAATGTTGGAATTTGAGCAGTGAGTAGTAGGGGGCATGCTTTTTTGTGGTCATATAAGGAGATGAAAATGAACAACATATAAGCAACCAAATGAAGAAATATATAGAGCTGTGATTTAAAATAAAACAGGAAGTAGTACTGAATGAGCTTCTTTTTTTTTAATTTTAAAATTTCCTTTCCATTTTTTAAAGTTCCAACTGTAGTTTTCCTTTCTCCCAGTCCCCACCCTCTACTCTTTGTCTTCCTCAGCAACACCCCCCTCCTGTCTCCCCTCAGAAAAGAACAGACATCCCAGGACATCAACCAAACATAGCATAATAAGCTACTATATGACTATGCACATACCATCACATTAACACTGGACAAGGCAACCCAGTAGAAGGAGAAGAATCCCACAGGTAGGCAAAACAGTCAACTACAGCACCCACTCCCACTTCTAGGAATTCCACAAGAATGCCAAGATACTTGGGTGTAGCATATATGCAGAGGACTTAGGTCAGATCCCTATAGGATCCCTGCTCTTTGCAAGTCCTCATGAGTCCTGGTCAGTGATCCTGTGGGTCATGTTCTTGTAGTATTCCTGTATCCAGTGCTTCTTCAGATCCTTCCTCCTCTTCTTCAGCAAGACTTCCTGAGATGTGCCCAATGTTTAGCTGTGGGACTCTATATCTGCTTCAATCATTTGCTATACAAAGTCTTTTTTTATTGACATATTTTTTATTTACATTGCAAATGATTTCCCCTTTTCTGGGTTCCCACTCCCTGCAAATCCTATAAGCCCTCGTAGGCTCTGTTCCCGAACACTCTGCAGCAGGACAAACTGTAAGTTGCAGTTTCTGTGGCTGGGTTGGTGTCCTATTCCTCTACTTAAGGCCTTGCCTGGTTATAGAAGATGGCCAGTTCTGGTCCTGTGTCTCTCATTAATAGGAGTCTGCTAGGCTTAGTCTCATAGGTTCAATAGAGTCTACTTTGTGCTAGGTTTCCACTAAGCCCCCAAATGCCCTCTACTCCAGTCATCTCTCCCCCCAATCTCCTCCACACCTAATTCCTTCTAGCTCCTACACACTCCCCCTGTCCAAGCATAAAATCTATTCTGTTTCCCCTTCCTCATGTGATTCCTGCATCTCTTCTTAAGCTCTCCGTGTTACTTGGTTTCTCTAGGTCTGTGAATAGTAGCATGTTTATCCTTTACATCTAATATACATGGGTGAGAAAGTATATATAATGTCTGTCTTTCTGGATCTAAGTTGCCTCACTTAGGATGATTTTTTTTTCTAGTTCCATTTATAGGCCTGCAAATTTCATGATGTCATTGTTTCATTAACAGCTAAGTAGTACTCCATTGTGTAAATGTACTACAATTTCTTCATCTATTATTTGTTTAAAGAACATCTAGGTTGTTTTCAGGTTCTGTTTATTATGAATAAAGCTTCCATGAACATAGCTGAGGAAGTGTCTTTATGGGAGGATGGGATGTTCTTTGGGTATATCCCCAGGAGTGGTATAGCTGGGCCTTAATTCTAATTTTTTTAAGAATCCACCATATTGATTTCCAAAGTACAAGTTTGTACACCCACCGGCAGTGGAAGACTGTTTTCCTTGGTCTATATCCTTGTTAGTATTAACTGTCACTTGTGTTTTTGATCTTAGCCATTCTGACCTGTGTAACATGGAATCTCAAAGCTGTTTGATTTGGATTTCCTGACAGATAAGGATTTTGAATATTTCTTTAAGAGTTTCTCAGATATTTCAGATTCTGCTGGTGAGAAATTTCTATTTAGATTGGTACTCTGATTTTTAGTTGGATTATTTGGTTTGTTGATGCCTAGTTTATGGGTTCTTTACTTATTTTGGATAGTTGTTATCTATCAGATATAGACTTGGTGAAAATCTTTACTCATTTTGTGGGCTGCCATTTTATCCTATTGACACTCCTTTACCTTCCAGAAGCTTTTCAGTTTCATGAGGTCCCATTTGATATTGGTGTTCTTCTGTTCAGGAAGTGTCTCTTGTGTCAATGAGTTCAAGGCTATCACCCACATTCTCTTCTCTCAGGTTCAATGTATTTGGTTTTATAATTAGGTCTTTGATCCACTTGGACTTGAGTTTTATGCAGAGTGATAAATATGGATCTATTTGCATTTTTCTACATGCAGACATCTAGTTAGACCAGTACCATTTGTCAAAGTTTTTTTTCCCATTGTATATTTTTTGCTTCTTTATTAAAAAGCTGTTGTACATATGTGTGTGGATTTATATCTTTGGTTAGATTCCACTGATCAACATGTCTGTTTTTATCTCAATACCGTGTGGGATTTTTTTTTTTTAATCACTACAGCTCTGTAGTACAACTTAAAATAAGGAATAGTGATGTCTCTCGAAATTCTTTTATTGTAAGGGATTGTTCTAGGTATGCTGAGTTTTTGCTTTTCATATGAAGTTGAGTATTGTTCTTTTAAGCTCTGCATAGATGTGTGTTGGAATATTGATAGAATTTCATTGAATCTATAGATTGTTTTAAGCAAATGGCTATTTTTATAACTGGGTTTATGTTAACCCTACCAATACATGGGCATGTGAGATCCTTCCATCTTTTTTCATTTTTAATTTCTTTTTTCAAAACTTTGAAGTTTTTATCCTACAGGTCTTTCACTTTCCTAGTTACAGTTACCCCAAGATATTTTATGTAATTTGTGTCTATTGTGAAGGGTGTTGTTTGTTTATTTCTTTCTCAGACCAATTATCATTTGTATATAGGAGGGTCACTGATCCTTTTGAGTTAATCTTGTATCCAACTCACTTGGCTGAACATATATATGAGTTGTAAAAATTTCCTGGTAAATTTTGGGGGTCACTTATGCGTATTCTCATATCATACTTGAATACTTTGACTTCTTCCTTTTTGGTTTGTATCCCTGTGATCTTGTCTTGCTGTCTTACTGCTCTAAGGGAGGGTTTCAAGTTCTATATTGAATAAATAGTAAGAGAGTGGGCAGCCTTGTCTTATCCCTGATGACATCAGCCAGAACAATCTCTTTGGTGGTTAAATCAATGCCAAATTCAATATAAATATCAACCAGTGTACAGTTCTGAGGCAGCCAGGATTTCTCCAGAATTTCAAAAATAGCTTGTGTGGCATGAGTCATGATGTCCACTTCAGTCTGCCCTACAAAACAAAATTTTGCAGCAATGAGTTGCTCCTCAGACCACTGGGGATCATGGTTGGCATTATCCTCCACTTTTGGTGGATAAAACTTGTACCCCTCCTTTACACAAGGATTCCTTTTGAGAAAAGATACAGTTGCTATTCTTTGGCACGCGGATTCAATTGGAAACATTTCATACTGGGGTGCAATGAAAGCAGTCACCCCAAAGTTCTTGTTGAAGCAGTTTTTATACCAGCTTCCCATAACAACTGAAACCATAGCTGGTGATCTTATTGGAGATTGCAGCTTTGCCTTCCAGGTAGTTCCTTCTAGCTGCATTCCCTGCTGTAATTCGGTCCTTGGACTGTAGGACTCTTCCTGGATTATCTAACAATTCATAGACTTCTTTTGTTTCACCCTCATAGAAATTCTTCCCAGTGTTCAGTACTTCAACTGTTTCCATTATCATAAGTTAACTAGAGGTGTAGACCCTGGGGGTGGGAAGCTGGAGGTGGAGATATAGCGCTCTAGAAAACAAGAGGGATCACAGAATTAGAGGGCAGGAAAAGGAGGTGTAACTCATGGACGTGCCCTAGTGTGGAAGCTATTAAAAGCCTAGCCAATGAACCCAAGGTTGGGGTACAGGTTCTTAAAGTATGCCCTAATGATTCTTAGGATTTCCATAGAGTCTGTTGTTATGTCTCCCTTTTCATTTCTGATTTTATCTATTTGGGTATTGGATATTTATCTCTTTTGCTGCCTTTTACTTAGTTTGGCTGTTAATGCATGAGGTTCAATGTGTGATTGAAGCTGTAGCAATTTTTTTAAATGTAGGCACCCTTGCCCCTGGAGCATAGATGTTAAGAAGTGAAAAGTCATTTTAGATGATTTTTCCTTTGAAGAGTATGAAATGTTTTTCTCTTGTTTTTTGCTTAATTTTGCTTTGAAGTCAATTTTGTTAGCTATTAGAATAGCTAAACCAGCTTGCTCTTATATTCATGTGCTTGAAAAAAGTCTTTTTCTAATGCTTAGTTCTGAAGTTATGTCTACTTTTGAGGTTGTGGTATGTTTCTTGAATATAGAAGGAGGATATATCCTGTTTATGTATCCATTTTGTTAGCATGTGCCATTTTATAGGAGAATTGGGCTCTTTGATATTGGGAGACATTTATCACCAATGATTATTAATCCTGATAATTTGTTGTTGGTGGTGATAGTGGTAGTATGTATGTAAACATATGTGTGTGCATTTGTGTGCATGTATGTACATATATTATGTGTTTCCCAACTTTGGATTGTCCTGGTGTGAGATTATTTATTGCCTGTGTTTTTGTTGGTGTAGACAACCTCATTGACTTGGAGTTTTCTTTTCAGTACCTTTTATACAACTGCATTTATGGATATTTTTTAAATTTGACTTTTGCATGGAATGTCTTGATTTTATGTATAATGATTGAAAATTTTGCTGGATATAGTAGTATGGGTTGGTATCCAGGGCTCTTAGAGTCTATAAGACATCTGTCCAAGCTTTTAGAGTCTCTGTTGAGAAGCTGGTTGGAATCCTCATAGGTCTGCTATTGCATGTTACTTGGCCTTTTTACTTCTTGGCCCTCATCATTTTTAATATTCTTTCTTTGTTATGAATGTTTAGTGTTTTGGTTATTTTGTGGCAAGGGACATTCTTTCTGGTCCAGTCTATTCAGTTTTGTCAGCTTTTTGTACTTTTATATATATCCTCTTTTGTATGTGTCCTTCTCTAGGTAAATTTTCTTTTATCATTTTGTACTGCATATTTCTGGGTATTTGAGCTAGGATTATCCTCCTTCTTCTATTCTTATTCCACCCTCTATTCTTGGGTGGAGTTCTGATGCCCAGTTGCAGGCCATGCCAGTCAGAAGAACAGATGATGCAACTTGCCCATGGAATTGTCCCGTTTCCTAGATTCACTTCTCAAAGACCCATGCACTAGTTCCCTGTCCCCTTGTCACACCTCACAACTTGCCTTGCTGCAGGCCTCTGGCCCCAATCCAACTTGAGCATACCTCCACTGCTCAGGTGAAGGACACACCATTCAGAAAAACAGGTCAGTGACCCAACTAAGAGAAGGGTCCCTAGAACTCCATTCTGTAGGTGCTCCAAAATCATTGACTGTCTAGTCCTGCCCTATCCCCTTCCTTCCTGCTACTGTGACTCAGGCCCAACTTAAATTAACTTCCACTGTCTAAGAGCCAGCCACACCAGCCTGAAGAACTGGTGCATGCAAGCAAGCCAGAAAAAAAGATAGACAAACTGAAGCAGACTTCCTGTTGGACCAGATACCATATTGACTACCAGAACCACAGATCACAGATCCAACCAGTGGTTAAGAGAGCTGGACATGATGATGCACTCCTATAGTCACAGTAGTTAAATAGGATGAAAAATAAGGATCTCATTTGTTTTCTTTCTATTTATTTAAAAAATTTCTTTCATACTATATGTTTTCACCCTATTTTACCCTCTGCTATTGCTCCCAGATCATCCTCACCTTCTTTCCCATCATTGAAAACAAAAAGAGTACAAACAAAAGTCAAGGCAAATATTGAAACAAGAATGAGAGAGAGAGAGAGAGAGAGAGAGAGAGAGAGAGAGAGAGAGAGAGAGAGAGAGAGAATACTAAATTGAAACAAAAATTCCACAAAATGGAAAAAAAATAGAGTCCACGTTTTGTTGGTCATCTTCTGGGCATAGAGCACATATTTGAAAGTTAAGACATATCCAATACTCCATTGGAGAAACATAATTATTTTTACCCCCAAGGGGGATTAATTAGTAGTAGCTTCTGGGATGGATGTGGTCTTGATTTACCTGTGTGAGCGTTGTCTGGTCTGTCACAATATCTTCATATGTGTATTAGTTTGGTTGTGTCTGAAACACCCTGTTTGCTTGGAGTCATCCACCATCTCTAGCTCTTTTGGACTTTCTGCCTTCTTTGTCACACAGATTCTTCTATCTTGGGGAGAGGATTTTAATGACTACACCCATTTAGGATGAATAGCTCCAAAATCTCTCACTTTCTGATCATTGACTAGGAATGGTTCCCTATATTTTTTGCTATTTTCTACAAGAAGGTGCTTCTCTGGTATGTGTTGAGAAATTCACAGATTTGTGGGCATATCAATATCTCATACTGTTGTAACTCTTTTTTAAAGAACTTGTAGAGCATCTTGTGAGACAATAATTTAGTTTTGTATTTTCAACCTGTTTTGGTGGTAGAATGCTTTTATATACCTTTAACCATCCCTGTATCTCTGGGATGAAGCCAACTTGATCATTGTGGAGAAACATTTGATATTTTCTTGGATTCATCAAAAGTTCTTATTGCCAACAATAAAAAAATTTGCTTCAGATATACTGAATGTCATCCTTTAAAAAAAAACTCTACATCTAGCTATTCTACCTGAAATACATGTAAAAGTTTCTATCTAGCACACTCAAAGATAAATTATTTGTAAATATTGATTTATATCAGTAACATTAGAACTATATTTTCCATGTAATATCCAAGTACAGATTTTTCATATGGCTTTCAAGAAATATGAAACTTATACATGTCCATATACATGCTCATGTATGCATTATAGCTTGGAATGTTCTTTATCTAGTTAACAACTCTTTGTTCTTTAATATTTGATAATTAAATATTCTTTGCCTTTATACCAAAGAGAGATGGGATCTATTTGTGTTTAGCTTGATCTTGGTCATGAGCCAAAATATAAGAAAAGTGTCCCATTATGAACTAATAAGATGTGTGGGTAGATGATTGTCCAGATCACCATGTTATTTCACAGCCTTTGGTTGAGCTATTCATTATAAAAGCAAACATTATTCTTGGCACATTTATTGTTGAGCTTCTCACATGGATATAGTTTTACTGGAAAGATCATATCAATCCACATCCTTAAAATATAAGGAGGACAAAAGTAAATTTCTGTATATCAGATTAGTTTAATAACAAAACATTTGATATGAAATAATTCAGTTCCTATAGTAATTCAACAATGAACTTGAACAATGCCATACTTTTTAGATATATAGTTAATTACTTCTTGCAAGATTAATGTCTTAGTTTGCTATCTGTTGCTGTGATAAAATACCTTTACCAAAAGCAAATTGAGGAAAAACTTGATGTCACTTTAGGTTACAGTTAGTCATCTGGAAGACAGGACAGGAAGTCAAGGCAGGAACCTGGAAGAAGGAACTGTAAACTGGACTTTGGAGGAATAGTAATCTGTTCATAGCTTTCTCAGTTGCACCCATAACTATATACCCAAGGGTAAAACTTCCCCTCCCTTCACAGTGCAATACTCCTACATCAATCATTGATTTAGAAAGAAATGACTGACAGACAACTCAATGTTACATTTTCTTAATTGACCTTCCTTTTCCAAGATAATTTAAGCTGGTATTAGCTAACCCAGATATATACAACTGCCTAATTATTACAAACCAGCTATAGGATACTTTAGTCTTCCAACAAAATTTATGTGTCTTGTTTTGTTCAATCTTTTCTTCCTAAGTTCAGTCAAACTTCTAAAGTCTGTAGGTTTTTCATGAATGTCATGATGGTCTTAAAGCGTGTTGTCTTCTGGCTGATCTTTCACCCAGTGTTGCACTTTGCAGATCCATCCTGTTTAGTGTAGTTCCTTCCTTTCCACTGCTGTTTCTGTTCCAGACTGTGAGTGAAGCACAGTTTATCTACTCTCCAGGTGATATGCAGTTCTCAGTTTGGGTACCTATAATTAAAACTGTTATGAATATGTGAATTTTGATCTTTGTATACACCTATGGTTTTATTTACCTTGGATGAGCATAACGACTCGAACTTCTGTGTTTTATAGTAATATAAATAATGTGTATAACTTGACATTAAGAAAGAAATCAATAAGTAATAAGCAAAATTTTTTGATGATAGTTTGGCAAATACAACATTAAGTGAGCTAGGTAGCATATTTGAAAACATGGTTGCTATCATTTGTAATTAAGAAAAAGCAGAACTGATAACGATGGTCTAAAGAGATGTCCCATTAGAAAACTGCCTACTATGCATCATGGGGACCTGAATTGGTATCCTCAGCACCCAAGGGGATAAAAGACAACTATGGCTTGCATCCATAGCCCTAGTTCTCGCTGGTCATGGTAGAGTTGGGTTTGGGGAGTGAGTCATGTGTAGGCATAGTCCTAAAGTTCATTGGCCAGCCAGCATTGCTGAGTTTAGCATTAGGTATCGTGAGAGACTTTGTCTCAAAGAACAAAGGTAAAGAGTGGATGTGGAAAGACATCCTGGACTTTTTACCTCAATATGCATATGAATATGTACTCACATACATACATGATGTCATCTACAGTAACAGGTATATAACCTTAAAAACAGACACACAATAAATAAATATACAGAAATGCACAAGTGTATAGCTATTAGGATGAGTAAAATTAAAGAGTAGCAAAGCTCCAATCTGGATGTGAATGAAGCCTCCTGAATTTTCATGTGTTGCCTTGGACACTACTAAGTGACATTGCTATTTTCTAACATAGTTTGACCCTTTCTCAGTTTTTCTAAAACAAGTTTAAGCATATGGCTCCATCTAGTGTGTAAAAGGGAAGAAACACCCCGTTGAATTAAAAACAATTACAAATACAAAATTTTAACTTCATTCTTATTTAGATATTTTGACTTCATTTTAAATCTTTCTCAACAGTAATTGATGATTTTGTGGTAGAAAAAGACAAAGGTATGGCTAAGTGAAATGAAATAAACATCTTTCTAAATACTGCCACTTTAATAGATGGCAGAATGGACAAGAGGTACTTTTTGTAACATGGGGAAATCCTAGATGTTGACTGTGTAAAGTGGTATGTTGAAACAGAATCCTATGAAAGCAGAAACGTCCCTGCTTTTTAATTAACAATATTTTTGTTTCCTTTTACTTTTTTTCCTTTTTAACTGGTTATTTTATTTATTTACATTTCAAATGTTATACCCCTTCCTGGCTTTCCCTCTGCAAACCTCCAATCTCATCCTCCCTCTACCCTTCTTCTATGAAGGTGCTTCCCCATATCCATCCACTCCTGCCTCACTGCCCAGCTTCTACAGCACTAAGGGCCTTACCTTCCATTGATACCAGATCAGGCAATCCTCTGGTCCATATGCAGATGGAGCCATGGGTCCCTCCATGTGTACTCTTTGGTTGGTGGTTTAGTCCCGGAGAGCTCTGGGGAGTCTGGTTGGTTGATATTGTTGTTCCTCCTATGGGGTTGCAAACCCCTTCAGCTCCTTCAGTTCTTCCCCTAACTCCTCCATTGGGGTTCCTCTGCCCAGTCTGATGTTTGGCTGCAAGCATCAGCATCTGTATTGGACAGGCTCAGGCAGAGCCTCTCAGGGGAAAGCTATATCAGACTATTATCAGCCAAAAGATGCCCCAACATACAACAAGGCCACATGGTCAACTATGTTCATAGCAGCCTTATTTATAATAGCCAGAAACTGGAAACCACCCAGATATTCCTCAGCAAAGCAATGGGCACAGAAAATGTGGTACATTTACACAACAGAATACTACTCAACTATTAAAAACAATGGCTTCATGAAATTCACAGGTAAATGGACAAAACTAGAAAATATCATTCTGAGTGAGGGAACCCAGTCACCCAGGGCACTCACTGATAAGTGGATATTGGACAAAAAGCTCCAACTACCCACAATACAACTAGCAGAACATATGAAGCTCAAGAAGAAGGAAGATAAAAGTGTGGATGCTTCAGCCAAACTTAGAAGGGGGAATAAAACAATCATAGGATGTAGAGGGAGGGAGAGACCTGAGAAAAGAGAGAAGGGAGAGGTAAAATGGGGGCAGAGTCAGGTGTAGGAGGAGATGGGGGAGAAGTGTAGAGTTTCAGGAAACTGAATGGAGGTTTGTAGCAGTGGGGGATGAGGAACTAGGGGTAGCTACTAGAAAGTTCCAGATGTCAGGGAAGCAAGAGGTTCCCAGAATCCAAAGGGGATGACATTAGCTAAAATACCCAGAAGGTAGATAGAATCTGTAGAGACCATATCCAGGAGTTAGGCACAGCTCGTGGTTGAGGGATAGGGCTACCCACTCATCTCAAAAATATTAATCCAGAATTGTTCCTGTCTGAAGGAAATGCAAGGACAAAGAGTGGAGCAGAGACTGAAGAAAAGGCCATCCATAGACTGCCTCACTTAGAGATCCAACCCATCTGCAGACACCAATCCCAAACTCTTGATGTTTTTACTTTTTTTTTTGTTTAGTATAAGTTTAGTAAAAATTATGGTTTCTATCTTAAATGTGTGCTATATATCAAAGGCTTGTTGAAGGTAGTATTAGGAACTGGTAGAATGTCTACATTGTGAGGCCTTGTTAGGTGGGATAGGTTGCTGGGGGCACAGCCTCACGTGTGTATCTTGTCTACAAACAGTATTCTATCTCTGCTTTATTCACACTGCTAGGGAACAGCCTCAGCTGAGGGAAGTCCAGGTTGTTAAAGCACAGGAACTTTGTCAAACAGTGCCTTCAGGATGTTAGGCATCGCTAGCCTGATGTAAGCTACCTGGGGCTCCCACATTCTACATGAATGATGGTTTTCTTACTCTAGACCTACAAACAATGGAGCCAAGTGACTGTGGATTGAAACCTTTGAGACTAGGAGACAAAAAATAAACATTTCTCCAATTTAAGTTGTCCAATTTAAGTTGCCACTGGAATGGGACGTTGAGTAGAATAATATCAAAATGAATGTGGAACAAAATCATTTGTAGTTCTTTGACCACAGATCTTTTATTCAGTTGCTCATTTATTCCTCAGACTTTAATTTATCACCCAACATGTGCCAGATACAAAACCAGGTTTTGCACATGTAATAATCAGTAAGGTACAGTGCCTATGTTATAAAAGTTCCTTTATGGCCTTCCACTGGAGCAGATCACCAGCTTGTCTGCTGCTCTGACGACACCACAATCTGAAGGCCTCCGAGGAGTTCAAGTGCATGCAGATAAGGGGCCTTCCCAATCAACCTCAGCAGCTGGCAAGCACTAAGAGCCCAGTAGACTCAGGACTCTTCACCCCCCAAGTCCTCAACCTACTGATTTCCAGTCCCCTTTTAGCTTGTGCCTTCAACCCAGGGCAGATCAGCAGATTGTCTGCTCCTCTGAATACCTAATGATTTGAAGGCCTCCCAGGAGTTTTGATGCATGCAGGACAACTGACCATGCAACAGTCTAAAGGCCTCCAAGGAGTTCTGCTGCACACAAGACAAGAGAACCCACAGTCTGAAGACCTCCCAGGAGAACAGCTCCACACAAGGCAACACCTTGACTACTCCTCTGAAGACCCAACAGTCTGAAGGCCTCCCAGGAGATATGCTGCAGGTCACCCATATACATACCCCTCTCAACACCTCATGAACTTAAGGCTGCATAAGGAGACCTCCCAGGAGACCTGCAGCAAACCAGGGACACAGGAGGCAGGCTCCATACACAGATACCCAGACTAACTATCTCGAGAGATAACCAGATGGCAAAAGGTAAGTGCAAGACCATAAGCAAGAGAAGCCAATATACTTTGACATTATCAGAATCCAGTTCTCCCACCACAGCAAGCCCTGAATACACTAACACATCTAAAAATGAGGAATCTGACCTGAAATTATATCTCATGAAGACAATAGAGTCCTTTAAGTAGGTATAAATAACTCATTGAAAGACATACAGGAAAACACAGGTTAAACAGGTAAAAGACCTTAAAAGGGAAACAAATGAAACCCTTAAACAAATACATGAAAACACAGTCAAATAGGTGAAGGAACTGAACAAAGTGGTCCAAGACTCAAAGTGGAAATAGAAACAATAAAGAAAACACAAATGGAGGCAACTCTTGAAATGGAAAAACCTCAGAAATACGTCAGAATTACAGATGTAAGCATCACCAACAGAATACAAGAGATTGAAAAAATCTCAGTTGTAGAAGAAATATTAGAAAATATTGAAGAAACTGTCAGAGAAAATTCAAAACATTAAAAAAAACTCCTAATCCCAAACATTCAGAAAAATCCCAGACATAATGAAAGGACCAAATCTACGAATAATAGGAATAGAAGAGAGTGAAGATTCCCAGCTTAAAGAACCTAAAAATATCTTCAACAAATCATGAAAGAAAACGTTCCCAAACGAAAGAAAGAGATGACCATAAATGTACAAGAAGCCTAGAGGACATCAAATAGATTGGACCAGAAAGGAAATTCCTCCATGCACATAATGAAAACACTAAATGCTCAGAACAAAGAATATTAATAGCTTTAAGGGAAAAAGCCCAAGTAACATATAAAAATAGACATATCACAATTACACCAGACATCTCAACGGAGACTATGAAAGCTAGAACAGTCTGTCATGTAGACCCTAAGAGTACACAAATGACAGCCCAGGCTACTATACCCAGCAAAACTCTCAATCAACAGAGATGGAGAAAACAAAATATTCCAGAAAAAAAAAAACAAATTGAAGTAATATCTACTTATCAGCTGCTCTACAGATTATTCTTGAAGGAAAACTCCAACACAAGGAGGGTACCTACACCAAAGAGAAAACAAGATATTAACCAACTCACAACAAAGCCAAAATGTGAGAGACACATATACATAGTGCCACTTACAATAACAAACAAAACAGGAAGTAACAATCATCTGTCTTTAATATCTCTTAACATCAATGAACTCAATTCCCCATAAGACTGGATATGCAAGCAGGATCCAGCATTTTGCTGCATACAAGAAACACACTTAAATAACAAAGACAGATATTACCTCAGAGTAAAAAGCTAAAAAAAAGTGGTCTAAGAAAATTGTTCCATAAAACAATTTGGAGTTCCCATCCTAATATCCAATAAACTAGACTTTCAATGAATAGTTATCAAGCAAGATGGGGAAGGACATTTCATATCTGTCAAAGGAAAAACCCACCAAGAGGAAGTCTCAATTCTGAACATCTATGTGCTGAATGCAAGGGGGCCAACATCCATAAAAGAAACTTTACTAAGACTCAAAACACACATTGAATGCCACACAATACAAGTAGGAGACTTCAATAGTTCCCTCTCACTAATGGACAGGTCATTGAAACAGAGGCTAAATAGACACAGTGAAACTAATAGAGGTTATGAACCAAATGGATTTAACAGACATATACAGAACATTTCACCTGAAAACTAAAGAAAATATGTTCTTCTCAGCACCTCATGTTACCTTCTCCAAAATCCACCATATAATCCATCACAAAGCAAGCATAAACCAATAAAAGACTATTGAAACAATCCCATGCATCCTATCAGTTCTCCACAGACTGGGGTTAGATTTCAATAGCAACAAAAGCAACAGAAAACTGAAATATCCATGGAAACTGAACAATGATTTATACAATAATAATTTATGGAAGAAATAAAGAAATCAATGAATTCCTGGAATTCAATGAAAATAATGACACAGCATACCCAAATTTATGGAACATAATGAAAGCAGTGTTAAGAGGAAATTCTGAGCACTAAGTGCCCTGGTAAAGAAATTGGAGAGATTCTACACACTAGCAACTTAACATCACGCCTGAGAGCTCTAGAATGAAAGAAAGCAAACACTCCCAAGAGGATTATAAGGCAGAGAATAGTCAAACTCAGGGCCAGAATCAACCACACAGAATCAGAGAACTATACAAAGAATCATGAAAACCAAAAGCTGGTTCTTTGAGAAAATCAAATAAATCCCTAGCCAAACTAACTAAAGGGCCCAGAGACAGTATCTAAATTAACAAAATCAGAAATGAAAAGGGAGACATAACAACTGAAACTGAGGAAATTAAAAAAAAAATCATCAGATCCTACTACAAAGATTATACTCAACAAAACAGGAAAATCTAGATGAAATGGGTAGTTTTCTAGGAAAATACCACTTTCCCAATTTAAATCAAGGGCAGGTAAACTATCTAAACTTGCCCATATTCCCTAAGGAAATAAAAGAAGTCACTAAAAACCTCTCAACCATAAAATGCTCATGGCCAGATGGCTTTAGTGCAGAATTCTACCAGTCCTTCAAAGAATAGCTAATGTCAATAGTTCTCAAACTATTTCATAAAATAGAAACAGAGGGCACACTACTTAATTCATTCTATGAAGCCACAATTACTCTGATATCTAAAACACAGAAGGACCCAACAAAAAGGGATGTTCAGACCAATTTCCCTTATGAATATCGATACAAAAATACTCAATAAGATTTTTGCAGACTGAATCTAAGAGTACATCAAAACCATCCTTTACCATGATCAAGTAGGCTTCATTCCAGGGGAACAAGGTTGGTTCAATATGGGAAAAATCATTACCATCATCCACTATATAAACAAACTCAAAGAAATAAATCACTTGATCATCTTATTAGATGCTGAAAAGGCATTTGACAAAATATAACACCCCTTTATGTTAAAAGTATTGGAGAGATCAGGAATTCAATTCCCAAACCAAAACATAATAAAAGCAATATACAGCAAATCAACAGCTAACATCAAATTAAGTGGGGAGATACTTGAAGAATTCACACTAAAATCAGGGACAAGACAAGGATACTCAATTAACTCAAGTAAATCAGTAGTCTTCCATTATACAAATGATAAATGGACTGACAAAGAAATTAGAGAAACAACACCCTTCACAATCATCACAAATAATATAAAATATCTTGGAGTAACTCTAACCAAACAAGTGAAAGATTTATATGACAAGCACTTCAAGTCTCTCAAGAAAGAATTCATAGAAGATCTCAGAAAATGGAGAGATCATCCATGTTCATGGCAAGAACAATTGCCACATTTATATGGAAAAAAAAAACCAAGTTAGCAAAAACAATTCTTAACAATACAATAACTTCTGGAGGGAATCACAATTCCTGACATGAAGCAGTACTACAGACCAATAGTGATAAAAGCTGCATGGTACTGGTACACAGATAGACAGGTTGGTCAATGAAATAGAATTGAAGACCCAGAAACAAAACCGCACACTAACAGACACTTGATCTTTGACAAAGAAGTTAAAAATATACAATGGAAAAAAGAAAGCATCTTCAAGAAATAGTGCTGGTTTAACTCACAGTCAGTAGGTACAAAAATGAATATATATCTATATTTGTCACCTTGCATGAAGCTCAAGTCCATGTGCATCAAGGACCTCAACATAAAACCAGATACACTGAACCTGATAGAAGAGAAAGTGGAAAAGTATCTTTATCTCATTGGCACAGAGAACACTTCCTAAACAGGACTCCAATGGCTCAGGCTCTAAGATAAAGAATTGATAAATGGGACATCATTAATCTGAAAATCTTCTGTAAGGCAAAGAACATAGTCAAAAGAACAAATCAGCAACCTAGAGAATGGGAAAAATCTTCACCAATACCACATCTGATAGAGGGCTATCAGATATCCAAATGTATCATATATCCAAAATGTATAAAGAACTCAAGTTTACCTCCAACAAAACCAAACAATTTAATCAAAAAATGGGATATAGAACTAAACAGAATTTACATGTCTGAGAAGTACTTAGAGATGTGTTCAAAGTCCTCCATCATCAGGGAAATGAAAATCAGAGTGACTCTGAGATTCCACCTGACACCAAACAGAATGACTAAGATTAGGCCTTGGTGCCCTTCTATGAGATAGATCTCAAGTTGGGCCAGTCATTGGACTGACTTTCTTTCGGTCTCTTCTCCATTTTATCCCTGCAGTTCTTTTAGACAGGAACAGTTCTGGATTAGATATTAAGGCTGTGGTTTAGTAACCCTGTCCCTTCGCTTGAGGCCCTGTCTATTTCCTGAAGGTAGATTCTTAGAGTTCCCTTTCCCCAGTGTTGTGCATGTTGGCTACGGTCACTCCCATTGAGTCCTTAGAGTCTCTTACTTCCAAGATCTCTGCTACTTTCTAGAGAGTACCGCACCTCAACCTAAGACTACTTATTTCCATTCATTCTCTTGGCCCTTTGGCTTCTCTCCTGCCCCCTCCTCCATACCTAATCCTGTTCCCCCTTGTCTTCTACCATGTTCATAACAGCCTTATTTGTAATAGCCAGAAGCTGGAAAAAACACAGATGTTGTTGGTTTCTGCACAAAATGTCCTGTCTGCTCGACGTGCTCACTCGCCCAGGCTGCGGGGAGACGGGAGATGTGGGCCGCAATGAGATACACCAGGCCAAACAGTTCCACGTGGGACTTTATTTAAGATAAAGAAGGAGTAGCGGGCGGGAAGGAAGGAGAGAATGAGAGAAGAAAAAAGAGAACGGGGAAGAAGTGCTGCCCAGTTATATACCTGTGGTGACGTAATTACAGGTAAAGGTAGACTAGGCAGCTGTTGCCTTGGAAACAGACCTATACATTGTCTTAATTGTTGCTTGTATGGTGTCACAAGCCTTGCAGGCCTCGGTACCTACAGATGTACCTCAAGGGATACAAAAATGGATGCAGAAAATGTGGTTCATTTCACAATGGAATACTATTGAGCTATTATAAATGAGGACATCACGAATTTTGCAGGCAAATGGATGGAATTAGAAAATATCAACCATCAGACTGAGCTCAGGGATCCTGGTGGGACAGCTGGTAGAAGGAACTAGAGGAATGGAAGGGGATTGCTACCCCACTGGAGAACATTGGCCTGACCACCCAGTTCTCTTAGAGTCTAGACCACCAACAAAAGAGTGTACCTGGAGGGATCCATGGCTCTGGATACATATGTAGCAGAGAATGACCTTGCCTGACAGTGGTGGGAGAGGAAGCCCTTGGTCACAGGGTGTTTGAAGTCCCAGTATAGGGGGATGCTGGAGCAGTGGAGCAGGAAAGTGTGAGTAGGTAGGGGAGCACCCTCACACAGGCAAGGAGGAGGGCTGATGTGGGATGGGGCGTTGATGGAGGGATAATGGGAAGTGGGATATCATGGGATGGGGGGTGGGTAAGGGGTAACTGGGAAGTGGGATGTCATTTGGGACGTAAACAAATGGAATGATTAATAAAAGAATAAAAATAAAGAAAAAATCATCCTAAGTGAGATAACTCAGACCCATAAGGATATTCACGGTTTTTACTCACTGATTAATGGATATTAGGCAAAAATTACAGAATATGACACTTTCTTAAAAGTTAGTTTTAGCTCATGATTCTAAAGTAGTCTCTGTTGTGCCTTTAACATCACATAGTATACTTCCCTAAAAGGACTTTCCTAGAAAGATGGCCTCAGAGCAAAGCTATATAAGAATGTATCCATGAGCTTTGTGCATTATCACACACACATACATGTATGTATGAGTACATACACACACACACACACACACACACACACACACACACACATATGTAACAATGATAATCAGGAACAAAGAGAGAAAGTCTTGATCCATTCATGAAGATGCAGAATTTTCTCAGAGGTAGTGACAAGGGAAAAAGAGAAGTTTTATTTCAGTATTTTCTGTCATTAATGTAAAATCCCTATGACTGAGCATCTCAAAATAATGATGTTCATGCTCATTGTTTTGAAGGCTGAGAGTATAACAAAAAGAGTCTCTGCTTGCCACCTTCGTCTACATACTCAGCAAAAGGACCTGTGACAAATAGGCTCACAAAAGAGAATATTGGAAAGACTACAAGGCTGAAGGGAGGAACAAGCATAGCTAGGGAGTTAGAGGAAGAAAACAAGGAGAGTTACAATTATGGAAATAAGACTATGACTAGAAACACAAATAGCAACATAGCAGCAAGATGTCTTCAATGAACACATACATTCCCAGTACTAACCATAAACCATTTAATGACCCCAATTCTCTACACAACAGATAATAGGCAGGCAGACTGGAATAAGAATCAATATCCCTCCTTATGTTGTGTACAGGAAATTAGATTTACAGATAGGAACCACCTTTAGTTGAAAGGATGTAGAAGAGTATACCAAACAAATAGGACAACAAAATCAGAGGGACACTGGTGTCCCAGGATCTGACAGCACAGGCTTCAAACTAAAACTCATCAGAAGAAGTAAAGATACTTAATTCAAATCAAGCAAGGTGAGGTTACTGCTGAAAGCATTAATGTGCCAAACTTTGAGGAAACCAGTTTCAGAAAAATACACTACTGGATTTAAAAACACGGATACATACTAACCTGACCATAGTAGATTTCACTATGCTACATTCTGCACTAGAGAGAATTTTAGGAGCAAAATAACAAAGAAATAGAAGAATTAAATAAAGTATTATATCATACTTAGATGACAAATGTCTTAGAAAATATTTCTACTCAAAACCCCTCAAAATATACATCAGATTTAGTAGCACATGGAGACTTCTGGTAGCTGACTAGTGGCCGTGGAAAACTGAAAGGGGGACTGGGGATGGAATAATGAGCCAAGACAAAATTCTCTGATCAAGGCTCTAAGTTTAATGTTCAGCTCTGAATATATAGGGAAAAAACACAAGGACCCATCCTTTGTTTAGGCTGGATTCTTTTACTTTGTTTCAGCTGGATTCCATTGCAAAACAAGCTCAGAAACTCAGCAGGCAATCTGCTTCTGCAGGAAATTCGAAGTGGGCAAGGCAAGAGACTTCCATCTAGGTTGGAAGACTCCACCCAGGCCAGCAGAAGACAGACTGTGGCAAACAGTTAAGGACTGTATAGCCTACTCAAGGCTGGGGAAAGGGCACAATTCTACCTTTTTTTTTTTAAAGATGAGAATAATGGGGGCACAAGATTTACATGTACTCCATGATCCCATCTATGGAATACAGTGGTTAAGTGACCATGATTTTCTTAGGTCTGGGTCTATATTGCTCCTTCTTACCTGACTCAGAGAACAAGTGCAGCTTGTTGGTGTTTATTGGGACAAAACATGGCCTTTTGGCACTTGCTTCTGTCTTAGGTGGATAGGCGCTCAAGAACCCCAGTTGCCCATCACTAACTACTGTCCTTCATAAGCACATCTTTTTTCCATTCAGACCAAAGCCACAAAGAGCATATGCATTTCTTCATAGTGATGAGTAACTGCCGGTGAATAACTGAGCTTGCTGAAGACAATTCTGTGTGAAAGAACCAACCTGCTTAAGATGTGAAGTCAAGAGTTAAAAACAACAAAATTAAAGTTGTTGGCAGGAATGTCCCAAGTATTCAATTCAGCTGCAATTTAGGAAAGATCAGACATAATGTCTGGCCACCAGGTATATGGGAGGTGGCTTTGAGAATTGATAGAAAACATTTATGTCTCCAGTAATAGTGGAGACTATGCTCCAAGTTAACTCAGCTGGCTGATAGAAATTTTGAGCCGTCTTCATGATTGGAATCATAATTACTAGACTTAGGATCTGTGCCCATTTGGTGGATCTTTCAGGTAGTCATCGAGCTCCTTCTTTTTGTGAAAAAATACAGACAGAACCTTGCCCCCATATTAAATACCTGATCAGGATCGTGCCATATGCCAAAAAATGGTTCCTTCTATTTCACCTAGGCATAAGTATGTCTAGTTGTAGGATGCTATAGACACTCAACAGAGAGTTCCTAGGCATCCAAATTTTAAATTTTTAAAAATAAAAAGTATGATTTTAATAATGTGCACAGGGATATACTTTTTCCCTTTTTGATTTTTAAGAAGATATTGTCTTAAAGTTCCACAATACCTGGTCCTTGAGAATTATAAAGAATCTCAGTAATATGGGTAACATTAAATTGTTGACAAAACATCTCAAATGCTTGACTAGAATAACCAGTTCCTTATCTATTTTAATCTGATTCAGAATGCAGAGCATAGAAAAACAATTCAGGCAACGACTAATTACATTTTTAGTTGCATCTCCTGTTAAAACAGTTGCAACTAGAAATCCTGAAAAGGTGTCGATAGTCACACGTACATACTTTACTTTTCCAAAATCACAAATATGAGTACCATCCATTTGCAATAATCGATTATGTATAAGTCCTCGAGAATTGATGTCAATATGTGGTACAGGTGAAATTGAGGACACTGAAAACAAGTCTTTACAATTTGATGTGTACATTCTCCAGAAATACCAAATTATTGTCTCAAGTCATTCCTATTTTGATGATGTAAAGAATGAGATTGTACGGCCAATTGTTCCTGTGTAAGCCCTGGTATACAAATCTGCTGTGGTATTGCCTTAAGGGGTCTGTCCAGGCAATCCAGGGATGTGCTCTTAAATGTCCAAGGATAGTCCTTTAAAGGAACAGTACATTTTCTTAGTTTGAGTTGTATTTGCATAAATAATTGAAAATTTTGAGAATTAGCAGTATCTAAAAAATGAACAATTTTTAAGCAATTGTAAGCCCTGATATCTATCTATATCTATAATCTATCTATAACTATATCTATATCTATCTATGTATATCTATATCTATATATCTGCTATCAGTATACAAATTAAAAGTTTGATTTTTCAACATTTTATAAACAGTGGCTACGGCATGTAATTTAATTCAATTATTTGTGCTAAAGTAGAGGGAAACTCAAGGAATAAACATGTGATCCAATTACATATGCTTCTCTCTCATAGATGAGCTGTTTATAAATACAGTAGATGGATTCTTTATGGAATGCACACAGAAATTAACAGGAAATACAAAAGCATGCATAGAAGCAAATTTTTAACAACTTGTCTTTTGGATAATGATTATCAATTTCGTCTAAAATTTGCCATGCAATAGGCCATATATCAGTATTCTACAATAACTAATTTAATTGCTGCTTGAAACAAGAAATGAATGTTTCAGCTGGGTGGTGGTGGCATACGCCTTTAATCCCAGCACTTGGGAGGCAGAGACAGACAGGTGGATTTCTGAGTACAAGGCCAGCCTGGTCTACATACTGAGTTCCAGGACAGCCAGGGCTACACAGAGAAACTCTGTCTCGGGGGGGGGGGGGGGGAGGGCGGAAAGAAAAAGAAAAGAAATGAATGTTTCATCAGGTTCTTAAGACATTCTTTTCAAAATACTTTCATGATTTTATCCTACAATTCTTTATTAACACTCCAACAGCTTCATAATAGGGTGTTAAAACAAAGGCTTAAATCCTCCTGTGGTGAACTTACCATGAGATTTTAGCCAATTTACATCTTCTAAAAGCTTTTAGAAAATAATTTGAAGTAAGTAAACCATCTTTTCTTTCTTGAATTTTCTTTGCCACAATTTTCTAGGATGTAACTGAGGCTTCAAATATTGAAAAAGATTTTGCCTTTGCCTCTTTTCTGGAGCAACAACTACTCCAAAATTTTAAAACCCATTGTATAAGAGTAAAGTCTTGCAGTAAAACTTCAACAAAGGGACCAGCTAATAAAATACCTTGCATATAATGAATACTATACACTGAAAGATTCAAAATCCTTCTTGTATTGAAGCAGAGACAAAACTTTTTACATAGTGTAAGACATTTCTTGATGCAATACTTTCCAATGATATCAGTTCATGGATTCTTTAATAATACAATCAAGCTCACTAAATGTAAACCTACCACAGTTAGCAGGAAGCAAAGTGATAGTATAAAAATAATCTTCCAAATCCATAATAATTCTATATGAAGTAGGCAGGCCTGATTGTAATGCCTCTGCAAGTTCCATAGTCTCATTAACCTTTCATAAATCTTAAGTTTGAATGTTGTTTTGACAATACTTGGATAGATCTGTAATAATGCAGTGTTGGCCTAAGAGTAATTCCCTGGAGGTAAGGTGAGTGTCCAAAAAACTTTCCTAGGTAGGGTTTGCAAGACAAAAGCAGTGGCATACAAACCTCCCTGCAATGGCTCCGAAGGCTTTGCATTAACTCAAATGTAAATATTACTTAATTTGAGCCCATAGCCTGAGGCTTGGCCAAAAGATTACCCCTCCTGCAGTGAGGACAGATTTCCACTGAGTGATTCTGTTGCCTGTCTATGCCTCTAATTTTTGAACAGTCTTTCCTTAAATGATTTATGCCCCCATACTTAAAACATTTCTTATAACCTTGAAGTGTGAAAGCATTGCTTGTACTGTAGTCCCCTGCAAGGCAGCAGTGATAGCCAGACCTTGATTGTAAAAGAGTCCAATTTCTGCACAAAGATGAATGTATCCTGATAAGTCTACCTTTGCTTTGTATGTCCAGATGGCCACTGTGAACTGCATTAACATTCTCATAAGACAATTGTGTAACAAAAGAAACCCCTGCTTGAGTGTCTCTGGAAATTCTACTAGCTGTTTTTAGTAGTATATCCACAAATTCTTGAAACAGTTAATCAGGAGCCTGTTTTATACCAAATAAATTCCCAATGAGACCTCCTTTCCAATCTTGGGGGTTAAAATTTGCTTCTACCAATATGTCTACTAAAGCTTGTGTAAAAGGAGCAGCAGGCTCCTACTGGCCACAGCTGTTTTAAACTTTTATTACTCTAGCATTTATCCTAATTTCAAATATGGGTGAGTTAAGAATCCTGAGCCTGTGATTGAACTGCAAACTGCAGCCAACGAAACACCAGCAGCTTAACCACAATTCTTAAGTTTCTCTTGCAATACTAGAGCTTAACCACAAGTTTGGAAAGCAAAACCCAATGTTAAACAATCCATTCTCTTTAGAATCAATACCAAAAAACTTACTTTTACCTTACAAATTTTAGCTGCTAGTTCTTATATATGAATGCATGGCTGTGCAACTTTTTAATACCTCCTTAAAGAGACATTGTTTTAAATCTTATCCTTTATAAGTCTAGTTTCTAGGATAAGAATTACATAAAATACTATTCCACTTTAGAAGTATCTTTAAAGTCCTGTTTTTCCTGGGTTGGCTCATGCTACGTGTTATTGTTTAAAATAACTCCAACCCTGAGCTACCAGTTTTCAGCTAAGTTTTTGTTGCCAACATTACAAAGTTTTAATACCCAATAACTTATAAGCAAATACTCTATTACCAAGACAAGTAGAACATATTCATACTTTTAAAACAAGTCAGAAACAAAATGAAATGACTACACAAATCTTATAAATTAGGCCAAACAAAATTTTTACTTTTTCTAACTGTAATTTCAACAGAAAAAGCACCTTGTCACTTGCTGAATGCAATGAACAGAAATGCAGACATTTTTTCTAGGAAAAAAACAACTATCAGCCTACTTGCCCTGAGAAGCTGCTGGCCCATTTAAAAACAGCTTTTTCTCCAGCTGTGCTTGATTCCTACCTAAAGATGCAGAGCAATTTATTAGCCTCTGATGTACAAACTGAGATGGTCTTCTAAATGAGTTAAACTAAATAAAAAAGATAGATAGCCAGCAGATAAAGTTTTAACCATTTTTTTTTTCTTTTCAGCATGAAACATAGAAAAATAATCATTCAAACAACAAAACATACAAACAAAAACAACAAATTGTCATATGGCAAGATTGGTGCATCAAAGACAGACAATACACAGGGAGGGAAGAGAAATTGATGTAAACAATACTAACGCCTATTTTTGTTTTTTGTTCTTTACTCTTTTTATTTTATTTTATATCCTATTTCTCTCACAGAACGCAGCTCGTGGCTTTGGACTATCGCCTATATAGAATTCCCTGTCCCAATGCACTGTCACTCCCAGCTGATATCAACATTGGGCCAACACTGACTCAGTCTAACTTGTATCCTTTTCCACCTCTTGCAATAATCAACCTTCCCTCCCTCCCTCCCCACTTGTGATTGCTTTCTTCTCCTTCCCAAGTGGGACTGAGACGTCCTTGTAAGAGTCTGTTAGAAGACTCCCACTCAATAAGGCCACAGAGACAGGAATCACTGCAATCTGGAAGAGGTTTGTTGTTCCAATGTACACTGGGATCCCCCAGCATGTAGGCAAGAGGAGACCCTGAGTTCAGAGAGCACACAGTTTTTAATGGGCATTTTGGTGCGGAGTTCAGTGGTCCCCTTAGTTAGACATTGGTTACCCTGAGCAACATTTAAAATTATTGGTCAACTAGAATGGGGGTCTTCCCATTTGGCCCAGTCCTGCCCACCTTCAGGTATTTGTGGTATTTCCTGGCATTGTCTTTTTTGTCACTGGCAAGAAAGTCACTGGCCTCACCCTAGGCAGGGTGGTTCTGATTAAGCCATTTCCTTATCTATCTTTCCCCAGGCAGCCCTTGGCAGAATGCAAAGTATCAGTATAGCTTTGAGCCCCCATTTTGGGTTGTGGAGAGCTGGCCTGCTGTTTCTGACAGGATTCTCACATCCTCACTTGGGCACTTCAGCTTGTTGACCTTTTTGAGTTCTGTGGACTGTATCTTGGGTATTCTGTACTTTTTTGTTTTTTGGCTAATATTCACTTATTAGTGAGTACATACCGTGCATGTCCTTTTGGGTCTGAGTTACCTCACTCAGGATGATATTTCTAGTTCCTTCCATTTGCCTGCAAAACTCAGGATGTCCTCATTCTTAATAGCTGAGTAGTATTTAATTTTGTAAATCAACACATTTTCTGTATCAATTCTTCTGTCGTGGGACATCTAAGTTGTTTCCAGCTCCTGGCTATCACAAGTAAGGCTGCTATGGACATAGTGGAAAGATGACATTTATATCACTAACATTAATGCTGTATGTTGCTTACCATAGTGCGAGATACCTTACTTTCTTCCGTTTTCTATGGAGCTCGACTAAAGACAACATCCCTCAGTTGGTCCCTCTCTGTTCAGTCCCCTTGTTTGGGTGCCACCTGTAGCTATCCAGAGGCCATGGAGAACCAGGTACACCTGAAAGGGGAACTGGGATGAAATAGGACCAGCAGATGAGGGAAATAATGAGCCAGACAAAATTCTCTGATCAAGGCTCAAAGTTTAATGTTCAGCTTTGAATATATAGGGAAAAACACAAGGACCCATCCTTTGTTTTAGCTGGATTCTATTGCAAAACCAGCTCAGTAGCTCAGTGGGAAGTCTACTTCTGCAGGAAATTGCAGGTGGTCCAGGCAGGAGACCCACCCAGATAGGCAGAAGACTAACTTGTGGCAAACAATTAAGGTCTGTTAAGCCTGCTCAAGGCTGGGGGAAGGGCTCAACTTCTCTAAAAGTGTTCACCTCCTTTGAAACAAAACACACCTGAACAAACTCAGAACAATTGAAATTAACTCTATGTTAATCTTGTTTGAGCACAAGAGTATAAACTTACAATCAGCTGCAAACAAATCTCTACAAAGTATAGAAATTCATGGAGATTTAAAATTTTAGTACTTAAGTAAGGAATGGGTCAAAGAAGAAATCAAGAAAGAAATAAAAAATTCCTGAGACTAACTAAATATGAAAACATAATACAACAAAAACCATTGGGATATGGTAAAAGCAGTCAGTCCTATGAGAGAAATCTCAAGTTCTAAACTTTTACAGTAAAACATAACAAGCACAACTGAATGACCTAATGATGTAATTTCAGAAATTGGAAAACAAGAACTGCAGAAATCCAAATGAGTAGCTGGCGACAAAGTAAAAAAAAAAAAAAAAAAAAAAAAAAAATCAAAGCCGAAATTAATGAGATGGAAACAAAGGAAACAGTACAAGAACCAGTGAATGTATGAGTTGATTATTGGTTAAAATAATAGAGGTCAAGAGGTCTATGGACTAAATAACAGAAAAAAAGAATGAAACAAACCAAATTCATAAAGTTAGAAATGATCAGGGATTATAAAAACAGATACCAAAGCAGTTCAGAATAGTAGCAGGGAATATTTTAAAAACTTGTACATTATTGAGTTAAATATAAAATAAATGGATATATTTTAGAGGCATCCAGTCCAGCAATGTTAAACCATAAAGATCATAAGCAGCCTCACAAAATTATGATTGAAAGATTAATAAAAAGCCTTAAAACTAAAAGCACAGGACCAGACTCACAGCAACTTTCAACAGATTCCCCAGAACTGTGACAGAGACTTGTAAGCTCCTATGTAGATACTAAAAATAGACCCCTGTTCTCTGAAGAACAGACAATGCTTTTAACAGCTGAACCATCTCTCTGATACTAAAAATGTCTTTAATGTCAACAAGACAAAAAATTTACCAAAAAATTTACCAAAAAATTTTACAATCTACCAATTGTCCAGGAGAAAAGAAACATGCATCACACCACAGACAGGGGCAGAGTACAAGCTCCCCATTTTATGTTAAGCTATCTAATTTATAGAAGGAAATATACTGAAAGAAGAGAAAGAGGAGGCTAAGTTGTAACCAACTGCTGACTTTTCATTCCAAACGATGAAAGTGAGAATTACTGCTGACTTTCAATCCTAGTCATCAAAGCAAAAAGAGTTTGGAGTGGTGCCTTTCAAATTCTGAGAAATTATGTTGCCTACCCTATCTAATATGTATAGCAAAACTAGTTATCATAATTATTATAAGAGAAAGTGTTTCCATGATTAAATCAGGCCAATGTAATTGATGACTACCAAGCTAGTACCACAGAGAATAGAAGAAGAAACACTTAAATGTAGACAGAAAGATAAGCGCATTCAAATGACCATAGGAGCAACAAAAACTTATTAAACAAAAGAAGACTAAAGCATTTCCAAGGTTTTAAAAACTTGACAAAATGACAGAAGCCATACATATTTTTCAGTAATAAATCTGAATATCTTGTTTCAGTTCATCAATCAAAAAATATGAACTAGAAGACAGGATTCATTGTCTCAAAGTCAAGAAAAAAAAAGAAGAAAGGAGTGAATGAATGAATGAATGAACAAATGAACAAATGAATTAAAAGGAAGGAACAAAGGAAAGAAAAAACTACCAAAAAAGACAAACACGCAAACAAGAAAAGCAAACCCCTTACAAACAATGATAAACGCTATTGGAGAGAGAAATGATTGAGAATATATACCAGTTAAATGGTACCAATTCCAATGTGTTTGTTTTTGTTTTATATAACATTATATTATATTTATTGCATTATTACCTATTTTGAGCCTGTTCATTTCTATTAAGAGATTGTAAGGGCATAGATCTAGATGGGAGGGCCAGTAGGAACTGGGAGTTGTAGAGGGCGGTAAAAGCATAATCAAGATATATTATTTGCAAAAATAACCTATTTTCGTGTAAAAAAGAAAGAAGAATTTAACAAGACTTAGAGACTATCAAATTATCTGAAAGAGACAGAAAACAAAATTAGAGATGAAATAGAGACAGACATTACAATACCATTGACAGAAATTCAATGAAATATGAGTATGTATTTAAAAATCTATATTCTACTAAATATGAAAATCTAAAACATGTAGTTATACTTTTAGATTTACATTTCTGGCTATGTTAAATCAAGACAAACAAGGAAACTTAAACATTCTCTAACCAAAACTATGAGAGATACTTATAATCCAAGCTGTCTTGATGAACATTAAAGGAATATTTATCAGTAAAATATTTAAGAACACATACAAAAGAACATCCACCCTAGTTATGTAGGCTTCATTTCAGAGATTCATTTATAGATGGCTCCATTAAATAAGTCAATAAATAAAATTTATGACATAAAAGTGTACTGGAACAAAAATCACTTGATTATTTCAATTAACACAAAAAAGGTCTTTGATAAAATTTGGATTTTTATCAACATATTTTAACATCCTTTTCCAACAACACTGGAATGACCACATCTCAGCATAATAGAGGCTTATGTCTATGACACATTTTTAGTATCATATTAAATTCAGAAGAATTCGAAATTCAGAATTTCCCAAAGATTAAGGCAAAGACACTAATGTTCAGCATCACCACTTGTATTAAGGGCAGTGCTACACTGTGTGAAGTTCTAACTAAAGCATAACAAAGAGAAGGAGATTGTAAATGCCAAAGATAACAGGAAATTCTTAGAGTTGATAACCACACTCACCAAAGTGGAGTTTACAAATTACCATACCCAAATCCATTGTTTGCTTATAGAACAAAGTCATACTAAGAAAGAAATTAGGAAAACAATGTCATTCCCAACAATCTTACAACAAAAAACACACCAGCCTTGGAATAAACCAAGAAAGTGAAATAGAACTACCGTGAAAAATTTAAAACAATAAATAATGAAACACCAGAAAATGAAAAGATCCCTTATGTACAGCAATTTGTAAGATTAGTATTATAAAATTGCTTTCTAACAAAAAATTATACATATTCTCTATAAACCCCATCAAAATATCAATATAATTCTGCACAGTGATATAAATAAATCTTTAAATTTGTGCAGAAAAAACAAAGAGAAAAGATAATCAAAATGACTCTGACAATTAACATACTGCTAGCGGTATCACCATTCCTGGTTCCAAAGTTACATAAAAGAACTGTGGTAATAAAAATAGCATGGTACAAAAGAAGACACATTTATTAGTGGTTCACTAGTGGAAAGGGTTTGAGGATCCAGATATAAGTCCTCAGACTGAACGACTGGCTGTGACAAAGATACCAAGAATATAAATTTCACAAGAGATAGTATCCTTATCAGTTTTGTTTGGGAAAACTTGATAACCATAGGTAATCCAATGAAAGTTTATCCTTTTGCCTCATCCTCCACACATACTAATTCCAAATGGATTGATAACCTTAATATTGAACATCCAAATTTGAAACTTGCTTTATGATTTAGGCTCCAGCAAGAAACTTCTGCAAAGGAAACAGGAAATATATAGCAAATGGTTCATAATGAAATTTAAAACCTTTTGTATTGCAAAGGAAAGTGCCAACTGGCTGATATGACAACATAGTGAGTGGGAAACTAAATATTTGCCAGCCAGTCATTCAAAAAATAATTGGTGTCTAGAACACTAAGGAGATAATGGGAAAAGGATTTGTAAAGATAGGACTGGAAGAGAGGAGGTTGCAAAATCAGAATGTGGGATAGAATAAATAAATATATAAAAAACAACCCAAGTGACTCAATATGTAAAATAAACACTAAGGGGAAAAAAAATCAATGTGGGCTAAGGAATGTAACAGAATTAGAAAAAAGAAGAACCTCATGCCACTAAGAAATATTTTTAAAATTGTTCAGTATCCTGAGCTGCCAGGAGCCATTCTTACAGAGTTCACAAAAACCCCCTCCTCTCGGCCATTTCCCATCTGGCTTTCTCTAGGCTGCTTTTAGAAGAACATGTACTAGTTTAAAGATTAGCCAAGTAAGCTAGATGGTGAGTATGTACAGAGCTCACCCGAGTGGGCTCAAACAAATGAAGTTCACCTTTGGTTAGGTTACATAGCAACTCCTTTCCACTTCACCTCCTCATGATCGAAATATGATGCCAAGTTCCTACTGTACCTGCCAAATCTTAGCTGAGACCCCGAGAGACAATTCTGAGAAACCATTCCTGAGATATGATGCTAGCCCCCTGAGATTGTTCCCCAAATACAATGACTTTCCCCCTTCACCCCTCCCCATATCTGCTTGCTTGCCTTTATAATGCCTTGTGTGAAAATTAAAGTTTGACAGCTTGATCAGAATTTCGTCTTGCTGTTCGGTTCTTTTGTGTCTGTCTTGTCCTCTCACCATTTCCCTAGGTGGTTCCAGGACCCTGTTGACTGTCCTGCGGGTTGGGACACTGAGCTATTAGGGAAATGCAAATTAAAATTAAGTAATAATATCATCTATTTTTAAAATACTCAAAATAGAAGATAACAAATACTAGTAAGGACCTAGGAAAGTGACAAACCTCATAATTTTTTACAAACAAGATGGAAACCAGTGTGGTGGATTCTCAGAAAATAGGAATTGAATCTGCCATGTTTCCTGGGCTTATATCCTAAGGACTCAACATTTGACAACAGATACATGCTCACCTTTGCGCATTGATGCTCTAGTCATAATAAGGACATGGAAACAGTATAGATGTCCTACCAGCTGACCAATAGATGACAAAAAATTCATGACAATGGAATTTCATTCAATTATAAAGGAAAATGAATAGACAAGATGATGGATCTGGAAAACTGAGTGAAGTAAGAGGAAACCAGAAAGGCAGTCCTCACATGTTGTCACTCATACACAGGCATATACATATAGGACTATCC